>NC_135497.1:306591189-306886189 GCF_052857255.1 Amblyomma americanum | reverse complement strand
TGATCATAGCCGTAACACCTCGGGTCAGAAAATATAACACCCGACCACGTGACCTCCAGCAGCCGTGACCACGTGACCGCCGGGTCAGCAGCCGAACGCCAAAGCCACTGAGCCACCACAGCGGGAACGACTCGATCGCCTTCCGAGCTCCCTTAAAATAGCTGACGCTTTGCAACACCAACAGGTGGAACCTTTTGTAATTAGCCACTGATGAGTACCGGTCGCAAGGCTGCCTACACAGCTTGAAGGCGGTGGTGAACCGGTGAAAACTGCAGACGTCACGACAGCCGCGCAAGCTGCGTGCGTACGTGCGCATACAAGCTGACTACATGGGTGCGGGGGCGGCATACCTCGTCCCTCAGGCGAGAAATTTTGCGCAGGAAGACCACGCTGACCCCTGTTTTTGCGGCGAAAGAAATCTCTGCTCTCGCCGTACTTTCCTCCTTCCACGGTAACCACCTTCCGAACGGTCACCGTTGTAACCACCCTCTGGTTACGCCTTCCCACGCTCTCGCTGTGCACTCATCCTTCCACGGTAACCCTCTTCATCTATCCAGGGTAACTACCCTCCGGGTGGTTTCCGTGGCAACCACAGATCAATTCACGTGGTGCGCCGCACACGAAAAATACGGCCCAGTGGCATTGTCGTTGCGGTGCCAATCGCAACCGCTATTTCACGTGGCAACGGTTTCAGTCGGTGCTGCGCCAGAGGCTCTTCGTATGCTTTGGCGAATATATATATGTCAAAACCTTATTCTGCGTTTATTTTATAATCGTGGCTAATGCTATTGAGCTGTCGAGCATTTTTTTATTCTATAAAACATTTCAGTTTGTTTTTTTTTTTTTTGGTGGGGGGGGGGGGGATAACAGATGCGCAACTACGAGCAGCCAGCCTAAATTGAAATCCTTTTGGTTGACGGCTGGACCATTCACAACGATGCGCCGACGGTGCGGCAGTGCGACCAACTCGTTGGAAGTTTGTCGAAGAGGGTATATGCGACAAAACCGACGCGCCGTTCTGTCGCAAAACGTCGAAAATCGCGCAGCGCTGCGGCTACAATCGCATCATGTGAAATGAAACAGCTTTCACACTCTAGCCATGTCCCTGTCCTTCCACAGTAACCATCCTCCGGTTGGGGATTGCTACGCTCTCCCGATACCATCTCCCTTCCACGGTAACCACCCCGTTAATTTGGTTCCGATGGCAGCGCACCCAACGGTTACGCCGACGACTACAACATGCTACTACGACACGAAACCCTGGAACGGGCGGTTAACAGCTGTCGCTGTAAATAAAAAATGAATTGCCGTACATTTATATGCTACTTTTCGGTTTAAAACGAAGCTCCAAACCCCGTTCGGAAGTATATTGAGGCACCCTACTGCCGGAATGAAATGCGAGCGCCGCCGGTGAAGACCATTTCTCCTCTTTACACGTCGTCTGCAGTGCGGTAGTGTTATGATCGTTTCTGTGTAAAGGATCATTCGAAGTGTGTTTTCATCAAATGGGCACATAACTTACGTCGCTCTGTGAACTCCAGGAAGGACGCATAGGGGTGCTCGCCTTTGAATTCGCAGTGTCACGTACCACGCGTCCAGCAAGGAGATCGTAACACTTCGCCGAGCGCCCTAGAATTAATAGGATAAGCTACTGCTCATAAAAATATCGCAAATGATTGCCAAGTGGTACAGCATTTTTTTTTTTCAATGCAGAAGCACTAGAGCTGTCATCCTAACAAAACCCCGCCGATGTCAAGTGTCGTGAAATTCGCTGATTGGTCAAGAGAGGTGACGTCCCCTTGTTACGTCCTCATAACATGACCAGCGCATTGTGGGCAACCTGCCCGCCACGGCAGGTGGCAGATAAATTATCAGGCGAGGGAGATCACGTGAGCTTGTGACGTCATCACAATCCGCACATGCGCTCTGTACTTCCCTATGCTATTAGTACTGCAGCTAGCAGTCCGAATATGACGGTTGATGCACCAACAATTGCAAAAAAAAAAAACTGACGCAAACACACACAGAAGTTGGAACAGAGGCTGCGACAAAGGTGAGCCAGCAGCGTGCGCGTGCTTCTCTCTTGTTGTTTTTTCGCGGTTCCAAATTTGCTTGCCTGCCATCTCGAAAGAAATATGAATAGGGCCTCTCACTCTCTTTCACACACCGGTCGAAGCAGCTATCCTTCATGTTGAGCGTATTGTGAGTGCTTCCGAAAGCTCGCGGCAATGTAATAACAAAGAGCTTTAATTATTGCTCACATTCAGGTCGTGGCTGTTATCCGAGAAGAGGGCAAGCGGCGCGTGATCTGAAGTCCGTGGGCCGCGGTCCCAAGAAGAGCATCGGCCATGCGCGATCGTCGCATTCTCCGTCGGTATCTCATAGCTAAGCTCTTTTGTCGCGCAGCGTTTCAGGCATATCGACGAAAGAGCTAGATTTCATACTGAAAGGGTCCCTAAAACGGTGTGCACACCATCATCCTCCTGTAAAAATTTACGACCTGGCGTGCGGAACACCAGAGGTACCGGCGATTAAAAGCGGCTATCTCCCCTTCCTCTTTCAACACATACGTCGGAGCGAGCTAGAAAAGAAAAAAAGTTGGAGGGGACACTTAAGCTTCTCCTTAAGGGTACGAAGCGACGGCGTTAATGGGTTAATGCCCATATGTGCAGAATTGGTCGTTCTCGACTTTACATTCATAGATCCCTGGGAATCCTCATATCAATTCTTGGGCAGAGGTGGAGCGGTTAACCGATGCACCACAGCCCTGCGATGGCAGGTGCTGCCACCGGTGGGGCTTGCGAGCCCTATGTCGCTCTTCCCAAGCAACCTGTCGCAACCATTCAGTAACTGTCACTTGCTACGGTAGTCAGCTCATACACCGGTGGGCAGGTTGTGATGAAGCCACAAGGTCACGTGATCCAGGTGGCCCACCTAGGTTGCTTCCCCGGGAACTTTCCGCTCACAACGCCACCGCCGACGACGCCGCCGGATTTTCTGCACACGGGAGCGTTATCGCGTTAATACAGATTAGAGCCCGGAACTTCGCTCCGCCCACAGATATGTCAGCCGGCTAAGGTTCGCTTCCCCGCCGCTGCCGGACTGGAGCCGAGCGACGTGCCGCCTCCAGTCCTGCCGTGCGCCCCCGTACTTGCTTCGCCCGAACGTCATTGCAGTTTTGATTACTGGGCGTGACGTTTCATGGCGAGCCAATGAAAGCCCCTCACTACTGATATCACACGAGCCATACGATGTCCTAACGCAGGATTCGCGCTAGAAACAGCCGGTAGACGCCGCTGTAGCCGTAACTTTAAAAACTTATTTGTAAATTCTCGGCTCTATTTAGAGGCATGAACGCCCAACAGCATTTACTCAATATCCATCTTCTAAACGTAAGGCGTGTAAGCTTAATGTGGGTGAGCCTGTAAAACTATAGGCGTTGAACAAGGACCCATGGAAATGCGAAAAGAAAAAAACATGAAAATTCCAAAATTATTGCGCCCACGAGGGGGGTGCAAACCAACCGCATGCAAAAACACTCGGCAATTTTCAAACAGAGCTTCGGTGTTTCGTGCCAGTCCCCTTTTTCTCCACAGTTCGTCCTTCTTTTGTGAGCTGTAAGACCATTATGTTCTTTTTCATACCAAACTGATAAGTTATTTAGTGCATCAGACATTCACAACAGCGTTGCATCGAGGAAGATTTTTCAGTGGAATTCTGCCGTAAAGTTCGCAGCGAACAGGCGCCGCGTACGTTTCAGTGAGAGCCGCCTGCTGCTTGTCCTTGATCTCGCCGCCAACACCAGCGATCTTACAAAATCGGAAGGTCACCTTGGTTTCCTGAAAATGTCTCACCAGTCGTTCTCGCCTAATGCAACTGGAAGTCCTTCGTTATGCGAGTGCTGTGCTCGTAAGTTACGTTCGTCTGCACAGTCGTGTCAGCAAGGTAGAAAACCGGCCTCGAATTCGTTTGTTTACGCCACAACTAAACGACTCGCGCGGAGCTCGCAGCACCGTTAAATTACGTACCTCGTAGACAAGCGCGCGCTTATAGAGACGGTGCAGCTTCAAGCACGCTAGAGCAACTGCAGGATGATGCATGCACTAGCGCCTTTTCCTTTTCCTCGCTTTTGCTTCTGAAATCTTGAGGCCAGCTGCTGAAGCGCAGCCATTCGCTTTGTTTTCTTTTTTTTTTTCAGCCTTACGGCAGGGACGGGGGTATGCTTCGTCGGGCTAACGAAGTGTATTCGAAGAGCAGATAAACGCCGCAAGGCTCTGCAGATAACGACGTGTCGATGGTAGTGACGACGACGAGAGGGACTTTCACTGGTATTCTTGAGAGTACAAACAATGATTGTTGGTTGATTTATGGGGTTTAACGCCCCAACGCGACTGAGAGGGTCACCGTAGTGGAGGGCTACGGGTAATTTCGACCACCTGGGGTTCCTTAACGTGCACTGACATCGCACAGCACACGGGCGTCTAGCATTTCGCCTCCATCGAAATGCGACGGCCGCAGCAGGGGATCGAACCCACCTCTGGCAAACACTGACGACTGGGCTGTAACCTGCAGGATGAAGTGTAAGCAGGCCAATGGCTCCAATTCTACGGCTTTGCCCGTGCAAGAAGAAAAAAAAAATGGAGGACGCTTAAGCTTCGTCTTTAAGAGGGAGACGCGACAGCATGTCGCAGCGTTGCCGAGGAGTACACGCAACGCCATCGTCCGTTCGGCGCGATGCGTGGTCCGTTGGGCAATTTAAGGAAAGGACGCTTGTATCACATATCTCGGCGCACACTCTAACCGGGCCGTAAGGGAAGGAAATTGAAATGAACAATTGCTTGTAAGGAAAGGAAACGACGCCTGTCTCACATTTCTCGCTCGACACCCGGATCGCGCCGTAACGAAAGGAAAAATTAATCGATTAATCAATCCATCAATAAATCAATAGATCACTCGATCGATACATACATAAATCAATCAGTCAATCTATCCTTAACGCTGTCGCGTTAAAATCCCTTCCCTTACGGCGCGGTTCAGGTGTCCACCGAGATGCGCTATTTTTCGCTCACGGCCAAAGACACTGACGCCGACAACACCGGCTTTTCTGCCACACGAGCTTCTTAACGCTGTTGCGTTAAAACCGTTCCGGCGCGCACTGCCGTGGGCCCGCCGCGGTGGCTTAGTGGTTGGAGCGCTCGGCTACTGATCCGGAGTTCCCGGGTTCGAACCCGACCGCGGCGGCTTGTTTTTATGGAGGCAAAACGCTAAGGTGCCCGTGTGCTGTGCGATGTCAGTGCATGCTAAAGATCCCCAGGTGGTCAAAATTATTCCGGAGCCCTCCACTACGGGATCTCTTTGTTCCTTTCTTCTTTCAATCCCTCCTTTATCCCTTCCCTTACGGCGCGGTTCAAATGCCCGCCGATATGTGAGACAGATATTGCGCCATTTCCTTTCCCTCAAAAGCGATTATTATTAATTTGCGTATCCTTTCCTAAACACACTTTTTTATGCTTTTCTGTAGAAGTGGCTGCTAGCACGCCTTTTATTTACTAAAGATCTTCTCTTTGTCCTCCGGGCCAGATATGCCAATGTATGCTTGCGAAGCGTGATCACATGGGAGGAAATAACTGTGGTAAAGCTGGAACCTAAACATGTATTGTTACAAAGTTAATAAAATATTTTGTACAAAACTTGAAGCTCCATTCACGGCTAGGTTTCCTGAGCAATGGTTACTCGTCCTGAAACATAGAACTCAGCGCAGATTCGCCACATTCCAGCGCACCTTCTTGGGTCAGGAAAGATTGCGTCTGCAGCAGTACAAATGAAGCGCTGGTTTGAAAGCAGTGTTGGAGTCTTGAAAGATGTGCAATAACGTTCTTGTCGCAACCGCATATTTCGCATATTGCCCCATCCGCACATTTGTACTAGTGCTGGGCATCCATATCAAACCATATCAAAAGAAAGAAAGTCCCTTTTAGTGCAAGCTATGCAGAGCCTGCGAGTACAAGCGGGTTAATGCAGCAGACAACGTGCAAAGGACACGCGGTGCCTTTTTGTTAAGCGCGCTAGTGTGGGGCAGACATTACAGTAACTGAATTACTGTTACGAAATTACACTAATTTAACCACTTTCCCCTAGAATGTGTATTTTAATGCATTGCCTTTATGGTCGAGCAATTTAGTTATGTAATCTGTTGCTTTACAGCATAATTTCGCAGCAAAATTGATTTATTTAGTTTCGAAATTACTTTTCTTAAACTGCTGCCTTTCGTGTCGTCAAAGCTTTGCTCTCTTTAATGCTGAATAGGGCGCCTCGAAAACAGATACAAAACGCTAAGGCGCCAGTGTGCTGTGCGATCTCAGTGCACGTTAGAGATCCCCAGGTGGTCGGAATTATTCCGGAGCCCTCCACTACGGCACCTCTCTCTTCCTTTCCTCTTTCACTCCCTCCTTTATTCGTTTCCTTACGGCGCGGTTCAGGTGTCCAACGATATACGAGACAGATACTGCGCCGTTTCCTTTCCCCCCAAACCAATTATTATTCACTGCCGTGCAAGCAAAGCAAGAGCTCCGGGTCATACATTTAGCTCTCTCTTTCGTGGCGAAGAAATGACAGCCACAGCTGTACCTTGCCCCTCCTCCCTCCACCCCCGATCGCACTGCATGTCGCTGGCCATGAAGTGAAGGCGCGACTTTTGGCAGCGACGCCGCAGGCGAGGTCTACATCAGAGAAGGTCTCTCAGCCAGCCGCAGCTGTAATAAAGGTGCCACATTCGTCGATGCCTTCGAGGTTCAAAGTTGTCGCCTCTTACGTAATATATCGCGGAATCACAAGGGGAGAGAGTGAGAGAAAGAAGGTGGAGCCGGGAATTCTCTACTCAGGATACCACTCAGAGGAGAGCGAAACAGCAGAAAACAGGAAAAGAGAGATGGAGAAACGCTCTAGCAGAGAAAGAGGTTGAGGAAGCGGACGACTGCCCATTGCAGACGAAGACGATAACGCGGGTTGAAGGGCAGCACCTGCAATGCCGAGGGCAGCGACGACAACAGTGACGTCGACAGCGACAAGGAAACGCGCGTGCGCGCTAGGAGAAGTGGTCGGGACGGGACGTTGATTTCGTCAGTGGCAGTGATCGTGGAGGCTTGCTCCATACGGCAGTGAGGAAGCGATAACAGTGTTCTCGACGGAGCAAAGCGTCGTCGGCAACAGGACATATGGAGTGCACTGCACGGCATGTATAAATAATTTCAGCGCGAAGCGCAGTTGTGTTTGGGCATATACATACGTTCAAGCGTGTCAACGACATCGTGTCGTGCCTCGTTATTATGGACATTTTGGTTGCCGAGCGAAACTGTCCATAAAGCAAGTCGTCCGTAATGAGTTATAGACTGATCACGAACAAAGGAGAAAATATTGATAACCATGATTAAAAGCCACGTCTTTGCACAGTAGTGGCCAGTGAAGTTGAAATTAGCCACAATTTTGGGACTTACAAGCACATTATTCCTGTCGCCATTGTAGTTTAAATAATGTGGCGCAGCTTGATGCGCCTAGTGGTCTATGATACGCTTGATAGCGTCTAATGGCTAAATGACCTAACTCCTACCATCGCTCTTCACATCCCATGAACCACTACTAGTGCGTGTCATCAAATGCGGATTTCTACGTGGCACAAGTCACAGAGAGCGTTCTCTTCACAGCCGTTCGTGCAATACGAAAAATGTTCAGGCGCATCGACTGGGCAGCCTTGTACTGTGAAGCATGAAACAACGAAAGAAAATGGCCATCACTATGTCGTAAACACGTTTTCACCGCATTCATCTGGTGTCCTGTACTCTAAAGGCAGAAAATGAAATGTCTGGTTGCAGCAGTTGAGATTTTGTTCTTACCACAGTCCATATTCCACGCGGCAACAATACGTAGGCCCCAATGGGCTTTGCGCATTTTCCCCTTGTCATTCTCCCGGACAGCGAGTTTCCATATTAACGAGGCGTAAATACATCGGAAAGTTTGGTTCCCAGAAAAATTGTCCATATTTCGAGTCTTCCATACCAACAGGGGTGGTATTAGCGAGCCTCACGACTGTATATTTCTTCTTCTTTTTCGTGTGCATATTCGCATTCATTCGCATCGCAGCTTTTCTGCGCTCCCAGAGAGGGAGCGACCGTAAGCATTAAATTTTCGTGTCCCGGTATGCAATGTTGGCATTTTCCCACTTTATTGCTCCATATAAGCGTAAAATTGGGGCCGCGGGAGTGAACAAACACAGAGGTACCCGAAAACGTCGCACATTACTCTTCACATATGTCCCGAGCACCTCAGAGGTGATTTTGAAAGGTTTCGGAGTCAGGTGTAGTCAGACAAATCACGGAAAGACTGAAGACAAACTGAAGTATTGCGAAATTGTCTGTTGTCGCAACAGAACTGGCTCTGTTGTTGCGACAGGGGACTCCACAATACTACAAAATTTTCTGTTGTCAGTACAAGAATTTCTGTCGGAAGGTCCCAAAACACATATAGGAAAACATGTTGTGACAACGCAAAATTTTTCGTTATGCATTACTGTCGCCGTAAAGGAAGCTTTAACAAGGTAGAAAATACCAGAAAGCGAATACAGGTGTCGCTGCCACCGGCCGATTTCGCAAGCAAACTACGCGCGTCGAGTATTTCCTCGCGGATTCCAGAGGCTAGGCTACACCACCATTCGCATCAAGACGGTGATCACAGAGCCCTGTGACCAAGGAGAATGTGATCACGGAGAATGCGACGATCCCGCATGGCCGATGCTCCTGCTGGGCCCGCGGCCCACGGACCTCAGATCGCGCGCCACATCCCATCTTCTCCGGTAATCGCCACGACCTGAATGAGAGCAATAATTAAAGCTCTTTGTTATTACGTTGCCGCGAGCTTTGGGAAGCACTCGCAATACGCTCAACATGAAGGATAGCTGCTTCGACGGGTGTGTGAGAGTGAGAGGCCCTATTCATATTTCTTTCGACTGGGCAGGCAAGCAAATTTGGAACCGCGAAAAAAAAAACATTAACAGAGAAGCACGCGCACACTGCTGGCTCACATTTGTTGCAGCCTCTGTTGCAACTTCTGCGTGTGTGTGTGCGTCAGTTTTGCAACTGTCTGTGCGTCAAGCGCCATATTCAGATTGCTAACTGCAGTACTAATAAGATACGTACCTGGGCGAAGAAGACAAGACACAACGAAGAAACAAATACTCCCTTCTTCACGCAAGTACGTACCTTACTAGAAAAAAACCAACGCGCCCAAACAAAAGTAATGATGACATTCGCGGACCAAAGTTTTGAAAATTAGAAAATTGTAAGATGGAAATATTGAAGTAATGACCCATTATTTTGATAGGTAGCAAAATATTTCTTTTACAGTGTTTCCTTTGAACGCATCGAACAGTTAAGACTGCCGTAAAAAACCAATGAGGAACGCTTTTGACGATAGCGAAAACCTGAATAGAGAAAAAATAGAAGACTGCCGTCGGGTGGTCTGCAGATATATTGATTGTTATAGTGAAATCTTACAATATATGAAAAAATTGCGTTCATAAGCAGTTTTCCGCCCTAGAATGGCTTTGCCCAGAACTGCTGGGTACCATGAATTCATGAGCTGTTAATGGATCGCCGCACCATCTCGTGAGCTTGCAGTATCGCCCTGACGCATGCGTCGAGTTCACATCTCCCACGATAAAAAGAATAAATAAAACGGCGCCTGGGTGGCCATGACTCGACAGGAAATTCAAGCATATGTCGCAAGAACTCATTTCAAGATTCACGGCAGTACAAGGTCACATCCTTTCATTCAACGTTTAAGCGTGCTTTGGTGGCCCTCCTGCGCTTGTTCGGGATGCGCCTTGCCCTAAGAGATCGCAGGTTAAAATGTGGAGCGCCATATCTAGGTCGCGTATTTAGTATAGTTCAGCGATCGAAGGTTCTGCGCAAATAGGCCGTCCAGAGTTATGCGCAAGGTGCTCCGCAGACGCGCCGTAGCGATCGAGTGGCCGGGTCACTGATCTTTTCCCCGTGAGTGTACGGGAACCACACGTGGCTGTCCGGTTTCACGGAAGCGCCACTATTACTGACCACTGTCCCAGCTGCGATAACGGAACAACCGAGCGGAATCCGACCCACGACCAACCCTCGTCGTTGCGCCCGTCTCTCGAATGGTTCGAGCAGCGCTGACCAGCACAGCCTGCCATCCGGAGTGGCGGTCGTTTACGACGTAGGTTCGCGCGGCTATCGCGCCCGATATACGGGGATTCCAAGCGGCAATCTCAGTGCGACACGCGAAGAAAACATGCTTTCGGAGCAGAAGTGATTGAGTGCACCTCAAGCACGGCGGCCGGCGGCGTGGCGACGATAAAGCCCCTGGATCAGCGCCACGACGCGGCTGTGCGCCAGTACACATACCACGGATGCAGCTATGGCGTAAAGGTAGGGCATCCGCCTCGCGTGCAAGAGGACAGGGGTTCGAATCCTGGTGCCGCGGAATTCTCCACCGGGTTTCAAAAAAAAAAAATCCGCGTGTCGATGGAATTGCATACCCAGGCCTGGAATGCGGCCTGATCTCGGTGACCAGAACCGACAACGCACTCTCTCACCAGAGCAGGATTTGGCCACCCTGGTGTAGTACTTGGCCACAACCTTCTATGATCAAACAAATTAACCCTCGTCCCTCAGTCCCCAGCGGCTGCGGAGCTACTGACCACGGCGGCGGTCAGACCTGTGACGCAGCGGAGGGTGCTAAGAATCTCTGGCTCCGGACAGGCCGCCATTGGAATCTGAACCTGGCAACGTTTAACGCTAGAACTTTAGCTAGTGAGGCTAGCCTAGCAGTGCTGTTTGAGGAACTAGCGAGAATTAAATGGGATGTGATAGGGCTTAGCGAAGTTAGGAGGACAGGTGAGGCGTATACAGTACTAAAGGGCGGACACATACTGTGCTATCGCGGATTAGAGGATAGACGAGAACTAGGTGTGGGATTCCTCATTAATAAGGATAAGCTGGCAACGTAGAGGACCTCTATAGTATTAACGAGGGTAGCAGCTATAGTAATTAGGCTGAATAGGAGGTACAAGCTGAAAGTGGTGCAGGCCTACGCGCCCACAACCAGCTATGATGACCAGACCGTTGAAAGTTTCTATGAGGACGCAGAATCGGCAATGAATAAAGTAAAGTCGCAGTACACTGTACTGCTGGGCGACTTCAATGCGAAGGTGGGCAAGAAGCAGGCTGACGACCACGCGGTAGGTGACTATGTGATAGGCTCTAGAAATAGCAGGGGAGAGTTATTAGTCGAATTCGCGGATAAAAATAATTTACGGATCATGAATACCTTCTTCCGAAAACGAGAAAACAGGAAGTGGACCTGGAAGAGCCCCAATGGCGAAGCTAAACATGAAATCGACTTCATACTATGCGCTAAACCTCGCATCATTCAGGATGTGGCCGTCCTCGGAAAGGTAGGTTGTAGCGACCACAGAATGGTAAGGTGTAGACTTCGCTTAGACTTGAAGAGGGAACGGAAGAAGCTAGTGAAGAAGAAGACCATTATCGAGTTAGCCGTAAGAGGGAAAGCACAGGAGTTTAGGATAGCGCTGCAAAACAGATATTCGGCTTTAATTGAGGAAGACGATCTTGATGTTCATACAATGCACGATGATCTGATATCAATAATTACGGAGTGCGCAGTAGAAGTAGGCGGTAGGACAGTTCGACAGGATACCGGGAAGCTATCTCAGGTAACGAAAGATCTGATTAAGAAGCGCCAAAGCATGAGGTCGTCTAACCCTAAGGACAGAATAGAAATAGCAGAGCTTTCGAAATTAATAAACAAGCGCAAGGTAGCCGACATAAGGAAGTTTAATATGCAGAGAATCGAGCATTCTCTAAAGAACAGAGGTAGCCTAAAAGCAGTGAAGAGGAAACTAGGCATAGGTAAAAACCAGATGTATGCATTAAGAGACAAGCAGGGCAATGTCATTAGCAATATGGATAAGATAGTTAACGTAGCCGAAGAGTTCTACACAGATCTGTACAGTAGCCAATGTAATCAGAGCGTTAATGAGGAAGACAGCAGTGCACAGCAATGCGCCATCCCGCCAGTAACGAAAGATGAAGTAAAGAAAGCCTTAGAAGCAATGAAAAGGGGAAAAGCAGCTGGGGAGGACCAGGTAACAGCAGATCTGTTGAAGGATGGAGGGGACATCGTGCTAGAAAAACTAGCCACCCTGTATACACAATGCCTTATGACCTCGACTGTACCAGAAGCTTGGAAGAATGCAAACATTATCTTAATTCATAAGAAGGGAGACGCCAAGGACTTGAAAAATTACAGGCCGATCAGCTTACTATCCGTTGCCTACAAAGTATTTACTAAGGTAATCGCTAATAGAGTCAGGTCAACGTTAGACTTTAATCAACCAAATGATCAGGCAGGCTTTCGTAAAGGATATTCCACAATAGGTCATATTCACACTATCAATCAGGTGATAGAGAAATGCGCAGAATATAACCAACCTCTATATATAGCTTTCATTGATTACGAGAAAGCATTCGACTCAGTGGAAACCTCAGCAGTCATACAGGCATTTCGTAATCAGGGGATACAAGAGCCTTATGTCAAAATACTGGAAGATATATATATAGCAACTGCACAGCTACCATAGTCCTTCATAAAGTCAGCAATCAAATTCCAATAAGGAAGGGCGTCAGGCAAGGAGACACGATCTCGCCAATGCTGTTCACCGCATGTTTACAGGAGGTATTTCGAGGCCTGAATTGGGAACAGTTGGGAATAAGAATAAATGGAGAATACCTAAATAATCTGCCATTCGCTGATGACATTGCCTTGCTGAGTCACTCAGGAGGTGAACTTCAAATCATGATCAATGAGTTAGACAGGCAGAGCAGATCGTTGGGTCTAAAAATTAACATGCAGAAAACCAAGGTAACGTTCAACAGCCTAGCAAGGGAACAACAGTTCGCAATCGGCTGCGAGAGCCTAGAAGTTGTGACGGAATACGTCTACTTAGGGCAGGTAGTGACAGATTATCCGGATCATGGAAGGGAGATAACTAGAAGGATAAGAATGGGCTGGAGCGCATATGGGAAATTCTCGCAGATCATGAGTGCCAGTTTACTAATTTCCCTCAAGAGGAAAGTGTACAACAGCTTTATCTTGCCGGTACTCGCCTATGGGGCAGAAACGTAGAGGCTAACGAAAAGGGTTCAGTTTTAGTTAAGGACAACACAGCGAGCCATGGAAAGAAAAATGGTAGGTGTAACGTTAAGAGACCGGAAGCGGGCAGAGTGGGTGAGGGAACAAACGCGGGTTAATGACATCCTAGTCGAAATCAAGAGAAAGAAATGTGCTTGGGCAGGGCATGTAATGCGAAGGCAAGGTAACCGCTGGTCCTTAAGGGTAACGGAGTGGGTTCCAAGAGAAAGTAAGCGTAGCAGGGGGCGGCAGAAGGCTAGGTGGGCGGATGAGATTAAGAAGTTTGCAGGCAAAGGGTGGATGCAGCTGGCAAAGGATAGGGATAATTGGAGAGACATGGGAGAGGCCTTTGCCCTGCAGTGGGTGTAGTCAGACTGATGATGACGATGATGATGACACATACCACCTGAAGCATTCTGGTATTGAAGGCGAGGCCGCGTGTTCGATCCCCTTTTCAGCATTGCGAAGCTACACAAGAACGATACACGAAGACGCACGACGACACACGAGAACTGCATTTCAACTTTATTTAAGAAAACGCCGAACCGCTTCGTAACTACCAGCGAAAGGCGGGTAAAGGTAAGGCCAGTTTGTGAATACAGGACACGTGAGGAAGAGGATGACTTAAACAAAAGCGAAAAAAAAATACTAGGAGAAGAATAAATGCTTCTGCTAGGATTTTTACCAGTAGAGACAGCAATCCAAGCCCGGGTGTCCTTAAGAAAAAGCAACGAGGTACTAAAGGGGCAATGCTAATCATAATCATGGCAATTCTAAGCAGTGTACAAGAAAGGCCAGACAGAAAATGCAAACCCAACAAGCCCGACAGCTTGTCCCGTTCGCACCCCGCAGCTGTAGTCGCAGAAAACCATTTTTCTGGGCTGTGTGGAGAATATGGGGGAGCTTAACACTCAACTCTTTCCCGTACTACGAGCACCGCCCATTGCCCAATATGGAGGCGCCCATAGACCACTTTAAAGGACGCTCTTGTGATGACGCTTCGATGCTGGTAAGGAACGGACCCCCAATGACCCGTCCGTTGGCTTTTCGAAGCATGTACATCTCTTTACTATTATTGTGCTTCTTCATTATCCTTTTTTCTTGTCTGGATGGCAAGGAAATGCACGGGAAGAAAACGCTCCGCGTCTCGTATCTCTTCGATCAACTGGTTTCACCCGCCCGGAAAGAATGATGGCCGCAGCGTCGCTGGGGGTGCATCAGCGGAGGACGTTTCCAGCCTATCTGTTCCGCCCCTCTATCTTATCCCCGCTCGCTTAAATCCGCACCCAGAGCTGCACGCTGGGAACTCGCGCCGGGTGCAAGCTGAGGTCACCTATCGCTGAGACAGGGCACGCACGCACCCAGAGCCCCTACGCAACGATGCACTCGGCACCGGACAGCTGATCGGGCGGTGCTCGCTACTCTATCTACAGTTGTTTCAGTTCGCCTTTGATAGCAGAGAACGAAAAAAAAGCGAATGATGCGCTGGACACAGCGTATAGATAAAGCATCTTGCCCTTTGTGAACTGTGACGCGAGGTATGACCACGCAATATGAAAACTGAATGGCGTATCAAACGAACAAGAAAGTACCGGGAACGAAGCCTTCGCTGAGTTTTTGAACGTTCGCAAGGTTTCGAACATGAAATACATCAGCATTAAATTCGACAGCTCTAAGCACTATGTGCCTGAAAGGTGCGTACTGACATCGTGTTTCCCCATAAATTTCCACATGTACTATCACGGTCAAAATATTACGGGACGTGTGTTCTCGGAAAATAAATGTATTCTCTACCTCGCTACGCAGTCGCGTGGAGTTGTTACAAGCGGATAGAGCATGCACGTCCCGCCATGCCTGGGCAGATTTCAGCCGACTGGATTACGTGGCTGCACCGAAATAATTTTCGTTGCGCACACTCACGTCTCGTGAACTTCTGATCGCGATAGCACATTTTTGTGCAGAGTTGTATCTGCGTTACTGTTTGACGGCCTCGTTTTGTTTCCTTGCGGTTGTAGCGGATGTTGTGAGTGTTTGTCGGAAAGCAAAGGAATTCCAGCCGTTTTCTTTCCAGTGCTGATCGTAGAGGGGGCTGTGGCCTATTGTCAAGATGCCGTTCTTCGCGCAGTTTTTGCTCACATCCTCCTCCATCTTTTCGATGAGAATACGCTATCTTTCTTTCTTTCTTTTCTTACCACGCGTATTCTAATTATGGCGAACATCTATGGTGCGATAGGCCGTATTCTCAGAACGTACTGTATAGTGTATATCACGTACTGTATACTGTGGACATTGCTAAGGTGGTTCAATTAAAAGCAAGCATCTATAGTTTTCCTCCAGGAGCGATGGAATTTAGCCAAAAGAAAAAGGTACCCTTTAGTTATTTGTGCGTTCTGGAGAGATCCAGGCACCCTTCCAAGCGCCTGACTATACTTTTTCGATCCAGTCATGATAGTAAGATCTTCCAGTGCACTGGAAGTCGTCATCTGACTTCTATATATATAACATGGGGGCCGTCTCTGCAGAAGGGACGGCCTTCATGAAAACCCTTTCAGGAGATGCAAGGGATCTCTCCGTTCCGTTCCTGCCCCTACTCGTTATATGCATTTAAATAATTTTCAAATTCAGCGATTTGCACCTGACATGTCCATGCTATGCGTTTTCTTGTGCTTTCATAGAGTGTCTCAAATACTGTTGATCGCTAAGCTTGCGTGTGTGTGTTGTGTTTTTATCCCCTCCTTTCATCGCCTCACTCGGGTCTGCTGTGTTTTAAAATAAATAAATAAATAAAATCACTTGTAACCTCTCCTTGTGTGCGTTTCGTCATTAGCAGCAGAAAACAGTGTTAATTTTTTGCCGTACCGTTACATCCGTTAATTCTGATAAGTACGACTGATGCCACCTCAGTTCCTGAAGGTTCGCACCGGCCATTACCACGCCTCCCTATAGAATTGCTCTTGGCACCTTTGAAAGGGCCAGTCTACATGTTTCCGTTCCTCTAAAGAGAAGTGTTACTACCTAGCAGATAAATCGCGCACCCACATTTAGTTACCGGCAATTATTTCATCAAAGGACAGCTGGCCACTGCTGTCAAAACGTTCGTTTCGTTCCCTGCAGGTTTTCGATTGTCCACGTCGGTCGAAGGCCGACACCGTGCTGTCTCTGTAGCCAGAGTGCGCGTGGAACTGCACGTTTTAATCGGTGATGAGCCTTCCGCTAGAGGGCGCTTTCTTTCCTCAACCTGCATCGCGAAGTGTTGTCCATTAATATTTACAGTACCACTCGATCGTTCCTCGAGCGGAAAGATATTTGCACAATTAAAATCAGTGGCAAATAATGGAAAATGTGGTGGGGAGGGTGGGGGCGGGGGAGGAGACCGCCTCCTGGATGCGAGAAATTGCTTGTGAGAAAACTCCACTGTCTCATTTTTTCCCTTTGGAACGAAGAGAGGCCAAGGAATGCATCGTGCAAACAGGACCGCCGCCCGACGGCCCCAACCGCCGCCTGCAATAGTTGCCGACAAATCCGCCCCCGATCTCAATACACCCCTGCAGCTGAAATTACCGTTACTTTACTGCGTTTGATGCGTCCTACACATTTAAATTTGGTGGTGGTGGTAATAGTTTTTATTAAAATATTAGAAAAAGGAAGGAAAAGATTTTGCTAGCCCCGGCATCTGCCATCGATACAGAAGGAGGACGATAAACTTTATTTTCATCGACCAAGGTAGCAGTTGGTGTGTGGTTATAGCCCCATCAAGTGGCCATGAGCTAGTGGCGTCCGGCGACTTCTAGGGCCCTTGTCACAACCCGGATCTGTGTGTCCGAGTCGGAACTGAGCAATGCGGCCTCCCACTGGTCTGGATTCGAGAGCTGCAAACCTCGCGGAGGGGAGTCCTGAGGGCAAGCCCAGAGTATGCGGGATAGAGTGGCATGTTGGCCACATAGTTGACAGGAGGGAGAGTAGACCCTAGGGTATATGCGGGCATATATGGCGGGGTTGGGGAAGGTGTTCGTTTGGAGTTGCCTCCACGCAACCTCTTGGGGTTTGGTGAGAGAAATATGTGCGGGGGGATATAGAAGTCTACCTAAACGGTAGTCATGGTTATGTCATGAAATGTAATCATACGATCCCTCGCCGTCCACAGGACGGGCGACAACACATCCCGGTCGACGAATCCTCGGGTATGATTGTGGGCCGCCTCGTTACCTGGATGGGATGAGTCCACAGGCACCCAGATCAATTGAATCGGGCGGAGTTGGTCCTTGGTGGAGCGGAGGAGAGATAGGGTGAGGGGGGAGACCCGGCCTTTGGAAAAATTACGAATCGCATATGTATAGAGTCGCTGAAGATGGTTTCTGCAGAGGTGGAGACCATCGCCAAGGCTATGGCCGCCTCCTCGGCCTCTTCAGACGATCTGACGGGAAGGGAGCACGCAACCAACGGCCGTCCATAGTAGTTTACAACCGCGAGCGAAAAAGCATCGCGATCATAGAATTCGGCGGCGTCGACGTAGACCACTGTCTGATTTGTTAAATACTTTTTATGCAGAGACTTAGCCCTGTCCTTGCGGAGAGCGACATGATACTCTGGGTGCATGTTTTTCGGGAGAGGGGTAACGATAAGGTTGCTGTGGATATGGGACGGAAGCTGGGCCTTCTCGGCGACGGTCGTTTCGAAGCTTATTCCAAGCATGTCGAGTATGTGACGTCCCGTGGAGGTGTGGGTGAGACGCTCGTACTGAGCGGTGAGATGAGCTTCCGAGAGCTCCGTCACAGTGTTGTAGACCCCTAATGCCAGTAGTTTATACGTGGGGGTCCGGTGGGGGAGATAGAGAGCCGCCTTGTATGCCTGTAGTCAACGCGGTCCCGTTCCTGGCAGCTAATGTAGAGGTGAGGGAGGGTATATGCGAGGCGACTGATAACAAACGCCTGAACAGGACGTCGGAGGTCAGCCTCTCGCATGCCTTTATGTTTATTAGCAATGCGACGAATTAGACGAATGGTCTACGAGACATAGACTGTGAGTTTAGCCAGAGTGTCAGTGTTTCTCCGATAGCTCTGGATGAGAAGCCCCAGTACCCTAATGGTGGATACTTCGCGTATGGGTTGGCCACTAGCAGTAATGCAGATGGGAGGATGGCCGTGGAGGCCGGGTTGACCTCGAATGAGCAGCAGCTCGGACTTCTGAGATGAGCACGAGAGGTCGGCTCCGGCTACGTGGCGCTCAATAACATCCACCGCGTGTTGAAGTGCGGATTCAACCTCAGCATCGTTGCCTGTTGAAACCCAGAGGGTGTTGTCGTCTGCGTATGAAGTATGGAATAGCCGGGGGATAGCGTCTAATTTTGAAGGTAGCGTGAGCAAGGCGACATTGAAAAGAAAGGGGGAGAGAACGGATCCTTGGGGGTGCCGTTGCTACCTAAGGTTATAGGGTCAGAGTGGAGAGAGCCAAAGCTAATTTCAGCAGTACGACCAGAGAGGAAGGTGCGTGTATACTCGCAAGTACGGTGACCAGGATTTTGTCGGGAGAGGTTAGCGAGAAGAGCTCCGTGTGAGACATTGTCAAATGCTTTAGTTAAATCAAGCCCTAGAATAGCCTTTGTGCCCGCTCTGGTAGAGGGACACAGTATCTCTCTCGAGAGAGAGCTGGAGCATAATGTCTTGCGTAGAGAGATTTGAGCGGAAGCCAATCATGGTGCGAGGTAGGATATCATTATCTTCAACATAATGATTAAGACGGTTGAGAATGACGTGCTCCATCAATTTCCCAGCACAGGAAGTGAGGGAGATGGGGCGGAGGTGTTCGAGAGCTAGTCGTTTGCCTGGCTTCGGTATGAAAGTCACGCGTGCATGTTTCCATGCTGCAGGGATTTCGCCCTCTCACCAGCAATCATTAATGAACGCAGTGAGAGCCTCAATGGACGGGTCATCTAAATTACGAAGAGTTTTGTTGGAAATGCCGTCCGGTCCCGGGGCAGAGTTAGGGCGGAGCTGAGTTAGAAACTTACCTCAGCCTCTGAAATCTCCGCATCGAGGGCAGGGTTGGCTCCACCCATGTAAGGGGGGAGAGGGTTAGGGGGAGTAGTATTGAGGTACCGGACACGAAGTTCATCGGGAAGATCCTGGTCTGAGCTGGGGTGTTGATGGAATATGCGGGAAATGCTGTCTCGTTGGGTTGTTTTGTAACCGTCCGGTTCTAAAAAGTATCGGAGAAGGTGCCAGGTGCGGCTTAGCCCGAGCTGGCCACGCATGTTGTCACAAACTTGACCCCATTGCTGGGGAGCCAATGAGAGAGATTGCGCCTCAATCTGTTTGTCTATCTTATCTATTCGACGCCGAAGCGTTCTATTGTGGCGTTGTGTTTTCCAGCAGTTTTGCATGCTTTCGCGGGCCTGCCAGAGGTGGAGGAGACGGCTGTCTGTACTGGACTGATCAGCCATGGCAGGTAATTCCCGAGTAGTAGCAGATACATCTGCGTGGAGATTGAAGATCCACTCGTCCATGTCATTAATCCGGGTAGAGGCGTACTGAGCACGTAGGGAACGAAACATGTCCCAATCAGTGATTAGGCTCGGGCGACCTTTCCGACGGTACGGGGACGTGCTGAGGGTGCTCGCGAGGATATAGTGGTCACTGCCAAGGGTATTTCCAGCGTTGAGCCACCGATCGATCCGCACGTTTTTGCAGAATGTTAGATCAGGTGAAATGTCAATAGACATGCTGTTTCCTACGCGAGTGGGAGTGTAAGGGTCAGTAACAAGGGTGAAGCCCAGTTCCTGTGCCCGTAACCAGAGATTGTTACCCTTTCGGTTGGCGGCGCGGTAACCCCAAGCGGGGTGGTGGGCATTGAAATCTCCTACAATGAGGAGACCTGAATGGTGCGCGAGCTTGTTGACACGGGAAAGAAGGGGGATGAAGTCGCGTCTTCTGGCTTTTGGGGAGCTATAAAGGTTAAGAATGAAGAGGCTTTGGTCGCCCCTTTTACGAGGGAGGAGTTCGAGCAAGACGCTGTCTACGCCAACGTCGTCTAAGGAGTGTGGGACGGCCGGCAGGTTGCGTTGAATCAAAATAGCGGTGTCGGGAGCGGTGACATCTAGGGGGGAGTATGATTTATAGCCACATAGTTTCACTGGGCCATGAGTTTCCTGGAGGGCGATGATATCAGGGGGGATCTCCGAATTTTGGACGTACTGCTGGCGGTTGCCTCGCTTGCGACGAAACCCCCTGCAGTTCCATTGCCACACGTTAAGTAGGTGGCGGGGCGCCATGGTGAAGTGTGGTTGAAGCTAAGATGGGTTTGGGGGCCGGAGTGGGAGGCAAGCGATCGTATGGTTTAACCCGTGTCGTGGGGAAGGCGGCCGGTGCGTCTATCTTAGCTTCAAGACCTGTGACGCGTGTTTAGAATTGTTGCATGAGGGTGTTAAGTTGTTGTTCGATTTGCTGCTGTATTTGTTGTTGGAACTGGTGCATTTGCTTTTGGATTTGTCGGGAGAACTCAGCAAATTTCGCTTCGAGCTTAGCATCAATTTTATCCTCTAATTTGTATTCTAGGCGAGCCTCAAATTCTTCGAGGTCGGCAAAATTAACGCATCGTTCTGAGCGGGAGATGGATTTCCGCTTAGAGGGAGGACTTGGGGTAGTACCTTTTTGTTGCGGTGGAGTAGATGTGGGCACCTGAGGCGAGGTGGTGGGAACAGGTTGAACGGGTAGAGTAGGATTTGTTTGAGATGGTGGATCGGGTGCAAAGGGTGGACCCTTTAAAGAAGCGTATTCTTGCTGTAGTCTATAGTTGCTAGCTTTAAGGGCTGTAATCTCGTCGCGCAAGGCTTGCAGCTCTGAATCGCGAGACTGAGACTGCTGAGAGGGAGAAGCCGCGACTGCCCAGCTCACCTGATTTTTCGCGGACTCTCGGCGAGGAGACAACCTGGAGTCCAGGGGTGGGAAGGACCGTGAGCGACTCCGGCTGGAGCGGCGGTAAGAGAAGGAGGAGCGGTCGGAATCCATTTTGGCCGAGGTGTTCTCAGCCCCTTGGCGACGAGTGCGGGATTGGGAACGATGGGAGGCCGAGGCACTATCTGTGTTCGCAGCGTGTAGCTGGCGTTGCAGTACGACAGGAAGCACTTTGTAGAGGGCGTTTACTCTTGGAGGGACCAGTCTGGCAAGGACCAGAACAAACTACACAAGTGGGGGTGCATTCATGGGCCTGGTCAGGGTCGCGAGCTCCGCAGTGAGGACACTTGGAGAGCTTGGGAGACGGGCAAACGTCCTCTCGGTGTCCCGTTTTGCGACATTTAAGGCAGACTTCCACCTTGTTCTTGAAGATGTAGCAGCGCACAGCACTGCCGGCATAGGAGACTTGGCGGGGGACCTTGGTCCCTGCGAAAGTGATGACAATAGATTGGGTCTTGTCTAAACGGCGGGCGTAGAGAATGCAGCGTTCTGGATTCTGGGGTATCAAGTACTCCATGATTTCCTCCTGCGTCTCATCCACGTATTTGTGGTGAATGATACCTCGGGCGTATGCGCCTGGTGGGGCCAAATAGGTGGCAACTGGGACCCAGGATGATTGCCTTGAGCTTCGTATAAGTGATGGCGCGGTCCCGGTTCGGGGTGCTAAAGGTGAGGGTGTTGTGAACGAAATTCACCCTAAGGCGGTCCTCTGCGGTGTCGGAGTAGGTCAAATCAAGGCTTGAGTTGATTGCCCTGCGAAGAGCGTTCTCGCCCCAGGCACGTAGATTGAGGCCCATGCGAGGGCGAATGATGACTTTACAGTCTTCAAGAGGGTGGCGTGGCAGTGACGGAGCGCGGCGAGGCAGCTTACTTGACGAGGAGGGAGGTGGCTGTTGGGACGCGGAAGGCGACGCCGTCAGCTGTGGCTTGGAAATGCGTTTCGAAGATGATGAAGTGGCGGAGCCGCGTTCGTAGCAGTGGGCTACGTAGGTCCAGTCCGTGGGTATATACTCTTCAGGGGCTAGATCCTCCCCCTCCACGGTGACGACGTCCATGCTTGGTGAAGCACTGGGCCCGGCTGCGAAGCGGAGCCTATCGCCAGAGGCGGTAGGCTTGTCTAGGCTGGCGCTGGACTCGGTGGAAACAAGTGTCCAAGTAGGTCACAAAAACGGAGTGCCGGTCCCGAAAATGGGCTGGGCAAGTGTCGGGCACCTTCATGAACTTCGGGAGACACAATAAAATTCAACGGAAGGTGAAAAGTCGGTCAAAAGAGGAAAAAGAGCTGGAGCGCATACGCACCCGCGTCTGCACGCCAGAATCCGAAACTATAGACCTCGATACTGAAGCATCTGAGCTGGGGCAGCGGAAATAAAGGATAGCAGGCAGAATGAAGAAATGAAGTGAAAGAGGTGAGGGGATAGGAAGAGATGATAGGGGAGAAGTAATATATAAGAACTATTTACACAATAAGAAATGTGTCCAGGTTGTGGGCGTGATTAGTTCATGTTGGAGGAATTAAAACGCGCACAGCACTGTGTTGGCTACACCTGGAGTGGGCGTCCAGTTATTAATCGTTCAAGGTAGAACTCGCGGAGCGTTCGGTCACTGCGTGTACCTACATAATGGAGAACAGACGGGACGTCAAGCCCGTGTGTTCGAGGAATGCACAGGGGCTCACCAAGTTTCGCTCACGAGTGCGCGCACTGCCCTGCGGCCACAACAGCGTCTTGAGGGAGTCTGGTAGTATGCCCAGCGCCCTATAGGCCGCAAGCATATCGCGACGAGCATCGGTGAACGCGGCACAGTGAAGGAGCAGGCGTTCTAGTGTTTCCACTGCACCGCATCCGTCGCACACATCACTCGTCGCGATTCCGTGACGCTCCCGTCGTTCCCCGGGCCACACGCAGCCAATGCGCTCGTGGAGGATCATTACACGTTGCGACCGTGTAAGTGCGCGACAGCCGCTGATACTGTCGGTGCGCTCACCTCCTGCGATGCGTGGATCGGGGTGCTGCTTTCAGAGATGGTCGTGGATGGCCGCACGCACGTCTTCCAGCGCAAGGGGCAGATCGCTGGCAGGTAGTTGGTGTGCAGCGGTCGTGAGGTCATCAGTTTCTTCGTTGCCGGCAATGCCGCAGTGACCGGGCACCCACTGTGCACGCACGGCACATCCTCTCTGCGCGAGGCGCTCGATACGCGAGCGAATTTCCCGCACAAGTGGAGTACCGCGGCCGTTAGATTGCAGGCGGCTGAGGGCGGCGTGGTAGTCGCACAGCAGAGCACTCCTGGGCGGCGGAGGGCCGAGGGTGAGCAGCAGGTCCAGCCCGAGCCGGATCCCTATCAACTCCGCCGTGGTGGAGGAGCCCAGAAAGGTTGCGCGTTGCTGGCTGTGCAGTCGCCGCTGCAAGGGAGCAGCTGTCGAGGGCCACTGAGCCGTCGGTGCACACGAGGAGATAGTCCTGGAGCTCCTCGTGTATGACGGCTCTGGCCAGCTGCTGCACAGCGCAGAGGGGTGTGCTCCGCTTTCCCGCGATGCCGACGATCTCTCGCTGTACCTCCGAGGCAGCAGGCCAGGGCGCGCAGGAGCCGTAGGGGGGTGGCCTTGAGTCAATTGCTCATACTCGAGCAGCGCCGCGCCAATTCGTGAGCGCGGGTGCAAGCGCATACGCTGCAGCAGCGAGCCGCCGTCCGGTGCGCGGTGAAGCCGGTCGATGTGATTCAGTGGCCTGCGCGCTGCCTGGAGCTCAAGTGGCCACGCTCCTGCCTCGGCCAACGTTGCGGCGCACTGCGAGTTTTTGGGCAGGCCTAAGCACACGCGCACGGACTTGCGGTGTTGGAGCTCGAGTTTCTTCCAGCACGGCTTGAACACCGTGACGAGCGGGAGCGCATAGAGCACCGCCCCCAAAGCTGCGGCATTATATAGCCGCAGCGCGGCTTGCTGGGAGATTCCCTGGCCTCGAGCCGTGAACTTGTGCACGGCGGCGGTGATCCTCTTCATCTGCATACAGGCCTTGGTCGCCGTGGGGCGGAAGGAAAGGTGCCAGTCGATGTCCAGGCCAAGGTACCGCACCGATTTACGCCAAGGAATCGGTGTCCCGTCCAGTGACAGTGGCGCAAGGTGCGCGCGCGAGCGCGAAACGCAGGCCATGGCCACCGATTTGTCCGCTCTCAGCGACAGACCAAGGCCGCGCAAGCTAGCATCGATTGCGGTCAGAGCTCCCTGAAGGCACCCCCGCACGCGGAGCGCCTCGTCCGGTGGTCCCCGGCACCACAGAGCTATGTCGTCTGCATATATGGACATGTACACATGGTGTCGATCGCTCGTGGGGAGGGAGGCCGGCACCACCGACATGGCCACATTAAACAGAAATGGTGATAAGACAGAGCCCTGCGGCACGCCCATGTCCACCGGGCGAGGCTTAGAGAGCTTACCCCCTACTCGTACGCGCATGGTGCGCCCGCTCTGGAAGCCGTGAACATTTAAATTTGCGTTTGCATTTTTATCCTCTAGAAATTTAACTATAATGCGTAAACGACCTGGACAAAAAAAGCTTGAAAGATAAACGCTTGAGGCTGTTCACGCCTTGTTATCGTTTGTTCGCGCGCGCGTGGCCCCTGGGATGTTCGCGGCAACTCGATCCATGCACAACGTGCTGAACCACCAACGTGCCTCGATCGTCACCTTGCTATGCTCCACAATCGTATACGCACCCCGTCATCCCACTAACTACGTGGATCATTAATGCTGCCTCGCCACGTTACCATGCAGTCAGATAGGCAGTTATCTATAAAGCTGCGTGCTTTCAGCACGCTGATAAAGAAAAACCCGTGGTTTTACTTGAAAAGCTCTGTGGAATGAAACTTTTGAGTTGTGTGCGTCTCATTAGTCGAATAATTGTCTATCCTTCCTCCCTTACTCGAGACCACCGTGGTATGGTTCAGTAAAATGACAGGAATACACCAAACGAGCAACGTTAAATAAATGGGTGAAAATCAAATACTGCCGAAATCACGACGCCCTTAACAAAGCACGAATTAGCCTGGATGCAATAGCATTCAAGCACGTTCACAGGAAAAGCACGTTCGTTAGAGAATAAGATCATACGCCGCGGAAGTTGCCTGTCGCAGAAAAGAAATTCCGGCCAGTTGCCAGTGCTGCCTACACCCTGCTGTAGGACCACTGGTTTGAACACCCTCTCCGAAAAAAATAACAATGACGATTCCCCGCCCCACTTGTGAATGAATTGGCTCGCGACAGCTGCGCTAACGTGCTTTGACGTCGTGTTTATCAAATCGCCTTTAAGAGTGACGGCCTGAATTGCCTTTAATGTATGTTTTTCTGAGGGATATAACGCTCGGGGTAACCCATAAATAAAGAATAACGATGGTGAGAGCCCACTTTGGCAAGATTAATGTCAGTGTTTCATTACCTCGTAGAAACTGCATCTGTCTTTCGGGTGTGAATTTTTAACGCCGCATATTATTCCCTGATAGCCTTCGAAATACAATGCGAAATAATCACAACAGACGCCTCTGTTTGTTCCTTCCGATTACTCTGCACAGAAGTGCGAGCTTCGCAGAGCGCTGCCGCTGGCCCTCGGCATATTCGAGCTTAGTCCCTCCTGCCAATCCTGCTTTCCCACCCCACCCGAGAGGACTGGGAGGCTGCCCTGCTCGGCTGCTCAATCCTGTGGTCGAAATTATTCCGGAGCCCTCCACTGCGGCCCCTCTTTCTTCCTTTCTTCTTTCACCCCTCCTTTATCCCTTCCCTTACGGCGCGGTGCAGGTGTCCAACGATATATGAGACAGATACTGCGCCATTTCCTTTCCCCCAAAAACCAATTCTTAATTATTATTAGTTCCAGGTCTGTGGTGCAGGTGCAGTGCGTCAGCAGCGCCACACCTTACTGGTGCGGCAATTTTCAATCGCGGGCGCATGCCATGGAGGAAGAAAAAAAAATCTTTTTTCTTTCCTCCATGGCGCACGCACAGGCCTTGTCGTCTGCTTGCCGCGGCTAATGGCCTTGTCCTTTGTGCTGTCAGTTCTCGCGGTGCGTCTGTTTTTCGTGCCTCGTGAGACCATGAACGACAAAATAATAATAATAATAATAATAATAATAATAATAATAATAATAATAATAATAATAATAATAATAATAATAATAATAATAATAATAATAATAATAATAATAATAATAATAATAATAATTGGTTTTGGGGGAAAGGAAATGGCGCAGTATCTGTCTCATATATCGTTGGACACCTGAACCACGCCGTAAGGGAAGGGATAAAGGAGGGAGTGAAAACGACAACATCGCCGAAGTCGTTTTTATGGTTTTTGGAGTCTTCCGACAGCAAGGATGAGGAAGCCGACGCAGTGCTTTGCTTCGCAGCAACGCAGATGGTTCGGACCAGCGCTCCTCTATACTTTCTGCGCCTGTGCGAACGCTCTCCTCAGGCCGTCGGGCGCCGGCTCCGCCGCCGCTCGCGGCTGCCGCGTGGCGGCGCTGTGTGAGTCAGACTTTCTTACTACTAACTAGAGGGAAAGCTGGCGGCACTGCACCTGAACCTCCCTGGGGGCGCAAAGCATCATGGGGCGATGAGCTACTTGGTGCGGGACAGTACGTTTTTTTCAGGAACACAGAGTGGCGTTACAGAGGTATTCCATTCCTACGGCGCGCTCCGCCCGCAGACGACTTTGACGTAAATGTTGTGGGCAAAAGCCATAGTAGAGAAAACGCAACAACACACGACGCCAATAAAAGGTTGTTGTTTTCCAAAATGCTGTGGAAAAACCTTTTAAACTGCTGAAGCGACATTTTTTTCAAAAACATATCTCCTTTTAAAGTGCGCTCGTTAAGCACGAATTATTGGCTTTTGTGGTCTGAAATGCTTGGCTAATAGGAGAGCAAACCATCGCTTATTTTGAGCAAACTGCATTTACATGCCTTTCTGATCGTTTGTTGCAGTTTATAGACAGGATATTGAATGATAGGACAATCTTCATTACCGAACAATGTTTGTTTTTTCATTATTTTTTGGCCAAAAGTTTTAGTTCTGCAGTCGGTAGCTCTCCGCCCCCATGATGCTTAGAGCGCCCATGGTGGCACAGGTGGTCTCGAGGAAGCTCCACGCAAACTTCCATAGGCGGGGCACCAGCTTTCCCTCTAGTTAATAGTGAGAACCTCTATGGTGTGAGTGGAATACGTCGGGCGCATCTGGTGCCTCCGCTTTCCTCAAGAATATGAGAAGTTGGGCTGGCGCTGATCGGTCGCGCGCAGTATACGATTCTTGCTTTCGCGTTTGCATGCGTGTTTATTTGCATTCATGCGTTCCTGAGGCTTTTTTAAGTACGTATTCCGCATGCAATCTGTCCCTATGTATTTAGAAGCGCTAAAAAGAAAAAGCGGTGGGCGTACCCGTGAATTTCTCACAGATGACACGCATCAGGCGATTCTGATCACTAATTATTCCACAGTCGCGTGTGTCAAATTATCTGCTGACAGAAGATAAGTTCTTTTTCGTCCCCACCGGAAAATTCAACAGCGATCCAATTGAATCCCTGTTTGGTAGTTTGCGAATGTGATCCGGGTGTAACGACCTGTTGGATGTTCGGGCGGCACTGTAAGGTCTCGGAAAGGTGCTGAAGACCATTATCGCTGCGTCTAATTCAGCATCCAATATTGCCCACAAAGAATGTGCTTCGATGTCAAGGCTCATACCCGCTGATCACCTCTCTTCTGCGCGACCAACTTCTACTTAATTCAGCTCCAAAGCCTCCCCTGACGTCGACTGTGCAAGCAGCGCCGAGGCTGTTCAGAGAAATATTGGTGCTTCAGAGGCTTACTACCACAATTTTGCCACAGCACCTGCCAACGCTTCAGAACTCGGCTACCGCTTATGTGGGCGGTTACATTGCACGAGTTGTCGGCGAGCATATGGATTGCGAGAACTGCCTTACTTTATGTATGAAGCCGGTTAGCAACCAGCCACTCATTCAGTTCAACCGCAGTCAAGACCGAGATGGGCTGTTCTACCCGTCAGATCAACTTCTCTTCGTTCTCGACACAATAAGAACTTTTGATGACCGCACCCTGCAGGAAGATGAGACCTTACAAAAGCCTCTCACTACATTAGTATAGATCACGCTGCCCCAGCTCTTTGTGCTTCAAAGTTGCTAAGTGCAAGAGCGATGACAGCAACGAGCACAGGCTTAAGTTCATGAACCCGTTCGTTTCCTGAGGCCGCTCCTCTGCAACTACGCATTCAATGTTACTGATATGCATGACGTAGTTAAACATATTGCAAGCCTCTTTCGCGAAAGTACGCGAAACTGTGAGAGTGGCATACGCTTTACTGCCATGTGGGAGTTGGACTCCACAAAAATGCTTTTTTTTTTCGAGTTGGAGTAAGTTTTGAGTCACAACGCACCGATATTGAACACATGAACCTCTATATCTTTTTTTTTATTCGAAAAGTGTGTCATGTGGCACTGTAAGTTGAAAAAAGGGGAAGGAAGGCGGGAGATAGAAAGTTAAGAGAAGGAGTGAAGACCCGTTGCGCTGAGGTAGTCCGCGCAGTGCTATCTTCAGGCAGATGGTGCAGCGCCTCACGTTACATAACAGATGGCATTGACAGCAGGGCGCATTTTTCGCGCGTACCGCTCAAGTTGAGCGTCAACACTGCGACTCGAGAAACAGTGCTGCAGGAAGTGCGCGGCCAATCAAATGATGAAACTACATGGCACAGCTCCACATTTTCTTGCGCCAGCTGTGGCTTCGGTGGCGACAATGGTAACTCTCAAAAACAATACTAAGGAAACGTGGGATCAGGTATCGCTTTGGAAGCAGTCTAACGGCTTTACGTGCTACTTAGCGCATGCCCTTCCGGTTTGCGTCGTCTGTTACATGAGTAAACAGCGCGCAGTGGAGCTCAGCGTTAGCTGCTGCCAAACACAGCTTTCAAATAACGACCCTCAGACAAGCGAACTTAAAGTTGACGGAACAATTTTTTACGAATTGGATTCAAGCAGGCGCGCTGTCATATCAGCGCAACAGACGACGCGCGATCGCATTGCACAGCAATAACCGCAAACGACACGAGTGAAATGGGCCGGTTGCCCTTAGCGACAAGAGCTTCCAACCTCCGTTTTAAAAAATTTTTGATTGTACTTGAAACAACATTAACGCAGTCCAAAAGTCAACGACAGAACAGCTGCGTTTCTATGAGCGGCAGTGATGCGACGGCCGTCCTACTCCGGTGGCGGCGCGTGGCGGCGAAAGGCCTTACTAGCCCCGACGGCCGTCTCCCATTGTTCGCCTCTCCTTTTCCCAGGCACAGAAAGTATACAGGAGGCGCTGTTCGGACAGACCGCAACCGAATTCCAAATTACTACGATAGCGTTGTAGCTAGATATTTCAGCTTTGGATTCGTGAGACTGTTCAGGTTGTCACGAGAGACGTTTGAGGAACGTTCAGCGCTTCGAGGCATCTGTGCATTTTCCCACGCCTCGAGGAGGGCGCCCACAAATCCCCGCCGAGAAGTCGTGCCTCATTGCCCTGAGCTAGCCGCGCACGCAGAAGGGCATGTTGTTACGTTTCGCCTACGACGCGCGGTATAGCCGGCGCGGATGCAACGGACGCCGGGGCTTCGTTCAAAGTGGCGGTCATTTTGACCCGTTCATCGCTGCCGCAACGCCTCCCGCCAAGCGCGTCCAGGCAGGTTTCAATGCCACGTGTCGTCGTGTGTGCGTGTGTGTGTGTGCATGTTGGTGCCCACCCTTGTCAAAGCGCAGCAGCCGGGGAGAGGAGCTCCCCAACTGGGAGGCGAGGAGGTCTGACCGGCGCCGGCCCGGCGGACGCGTCACTTCACGTCTCAACATGTCCGTGCGTCGCCGTCTCATGCGACTCATCCCGAGCCGTTCCTTCTTGCCCTCGACTCCGAGGGTATAAAAGCAGCTGCCCCGGACGCCAAAGAGAGACTTCGATTTCTTCCTTCGAGTAACGTGGTCGCCCTGACCGGCTGCTCTTTTGCGATGCCAGAATATACAAGTTGTTCTGTTGGCAGTCGACTCATCCTTTGCCAGTACCTTCGGATGTTTCCAGCTGTGCCCCAGGCCGCCAGGCCAACGCTACCCTTGGGGCTTGCAACCCATTTGCAACAACTGGTTGCCAGCGGTGGGATCGCGACAACGGAGGCCAGCAGCGAAGATATGCGGTCAACTGTGTGCTGAGCAGCACAACGACCATCCGGGAGCAGTGCAACGAGCCCTGTGTGATGACTGGTTGCCTGCAGCGGAACGACTGCGCTGAATTCTTGGCTGCGAGGTTTGGTGAGTGCGGGACTTTCTTCTTCTGAGTTTTGCCAGGCTTTTGTTAGTGTCAGAAACAGAGCTGGTAATTGTGTTGTCGTTGCTGCCGGGTTAGTTTGCGGCAAGACAATAGTAGGCAGTAGAGAAAGCAGCATTCGGAGCAGCCATGGATTTGAAGTCGTTGCGCAAACCGAAATTGCTGGAGCTTGCAAGAGAGTTGGGTCTGGATGTCTCAAACTCAGAAAACCAGAACTGCTAAGGGCTATTCTTGAGTTGGAGGCTGAGGATGACGAGCTGTCGGAATGCCTTGAGACCATTGAGGAGAAAGAGCAAAAAGAGGAGCGCGAACGTAAAGAGCAAAAAGAGAAAGACGAGCGCGAACGTAAAGAGCAAAAAGAGAAAGACGAGCGCGAACGTAAAGAACAAAAAGATAAAGAGAAAGAAGAGCGCGACCGTCAACACGCTTTGGAAATGAAGCGTCTCGAGGTAGAGATGGAACGCGCTCGTAATGGAAGTCAGGCACACGGTGCAGGAGAACGAGTATCGTTCAAAATGACTGACCTGATGCGGCCGTTTAAGCTTGGAGAGGACATTGGTTTGTTCCTGGTTAACTTTGAGCGAATGTGCGAGAAGCAGGGGTTCTCTTGGGAAACGTGGCCACAGCGCTTGCTCACTTTGTTACCCGGCGAGGCGGCCGACGTAGTCGCTCGCTTGAAGAGAGAGGAGGCAGAGGATTTCGACCAAGTGAAATCGAGTCTGCTAAAAAAGTACAGGCTGTCAGCGGAGGCGTTCCGTCGGAAGTTTCGGGAAAATGAAAAAGGCAGAAGTGAGTCATATACAGAGTTTGCCTACAGGCTTATGTCAAACATGCAGGAGTGGCTCAAAGAAGAGAAAGCGTTTGGTGACCACGAGAAAATTCTGCAGTGTTTCGGGCTAGAACAGTTTTATAGTCGGTTACCTGAGAACGTGCGGTACTGTGTCTTGGATAGGCCAGACGTTAGTACAGTGGCTAAAGCCGCCGAGCTAGCCGAGGGGTTTGTGACGCGTCGGGCTCGCGGAGCTAAGGATGGTCAAAATGGTGAATTTGGCTCCAAGTCTGAGAGGCCGAAGCTCACACCCATGAGAGCAAGGGGGGACACACGTAGTGCGGATGCGAGTGAAAGCAGTCCGACCGAACGTAAGGAGACGGCGGCAGCCGAAGCCGAACGCAGAAAGCGGTTCTAGACGAGGCAAGCGCGCGTGTGTTATACGTGCCAGAAGCCGGGTCACTTTTCGGCGCAGTGTCCAGAAACAAAAACAAAAGTCGTGTTTTTGTCATTATGCAGCACTGACGAGAACATGAAGCTTCTCGAGCCTTACATGCGAGACTTTCTCGTGAACGGGAAAGAGTGCCGAGTGCTTCGTGATTCCGCAGCTACAATGGATGTAGTTCACCCCTCTTACGTAGAACCCGATATGTTCACGGGCGAGTGCGCATGGATCAAGCAAGCCGTGGAAGCTCATAGCGTGTGTCTGCCCGTAGCAAAAGTGCTTATTGAAGGACCTTTCGGAGCAATTGAGACGGAGGCCGCAGTGTCATCTATGCTGCCCCCCCAGTACCCGTACCTATTTTCGAACAGGTCCGATCACCTCCTGCGCGAGAAGGGGCTTTTGTTTGGTGAGGCTAGCGTTCAGGCCTTAACCAGATCGAGAGTTCGGGAGCTCGCTGCAAAGGCGGTAGTTGCGGGGCCGACGTTGTCGAACAATGAGAAAGGCTCGGAGGCGCAGCAAGCTGATATTCAGAGCACGTCCGAACTGAATAAAATTGAGCCTGTAGCGTTGAAGGCACCAGGTACTGGAGAGGAAATGCCCGACACGGGAAAGTTAGAAGAGCTATCTGCAGATTTGCTCATCGCGCCTACGTCAGATGGACTTAATAGGTTGCTAAAAGTCAGCCGGTCGGCTTTGATAGCCGAGCAAAAAAAGTATGGCAGCCTAGAAAACATGTGCTGCAATGTCAAGGAAGGTATCGCCAAGAAAAATGCTCGTTTTGTGGAAAGAGGTGGGGTCCTGTACCGGAAGTATCTAGACCGCAGAGGAGTGGAGTTCGATCAGCTGATCGTGCCTCAGTGCTACCGTCAGGATCTGTTGCGCTTGTCGCATGGCGGTTCGTGGTCCGGACACCTAGGAGTTAAGAAGACTAAGGACCGTCTCTTGCAAGAGTACTATTGGCCAGGGTGTTTTCGTGACGCAGAACACTTTGTGAGGACATGTGACACCTGTCAGCGGGTTGGCAAACCAGGGGACAAATCGAGGGCGCCGTTGAAGTTGGTGCCTATCATTACGGAGCCTTTTAGACGGCTCGTTATGGATACAGTGGGACCTCTGCCGCTAACAGCCACGGGGTACAGACACATTTTGACTGTGATCTGCCCAGCGACAAAGTTCCCTGAAGCAGTGCCGCTTAAAGAACTCAGCTCAGTTGAGATAGTCAATGCATTACTGTCCATATTTGTGCGAGTTGGTTTTTCTGCGGAAATCCAGTCAGATCAGGGCACAGTGTTTACTAGCGCTTTGACGACAGCCTTTCTCGAAAGGTGTGGGGTAAAGCTGTTACACAGCTCAGTGTACCACCCACAGTTGAATTCCGTTGAGAAGCTCCACTCCGTCATGAAGCGCGTGTTGAGAGCATTGTGTTTTGAACAACAAAGTGATTGGGAGCTGTGTCTGCCTGGGGTGATGTTTGCATTAAGGACCGCGCCGCATGCGGCTACGGGGTTTTCGCCAGCTGAGCTGGTGTACGGTCGCTCGCTGCGGTCTCCGCTTCGCATGCTTCGAGACTCGTGGGAAGGCAGGGGCGACGACCCAGTCGTGGTCGAGTACGTGCTTAGGCTCCTCGAACGCTTAAGAAGGGCACAGGAGTTGTCAGGTGAAGCAATGGCAAAGGCCCAGCAGATAGCCAAGGTTTATTATGATCGGACAGCCAGGGCCCGTCGTTTTGAGGTGGGCGATGAGGTAATGATATTGCGCACATCGCTAAAAAACAAACTCGACGTGCAGTGGGAGGGCCCAGCACGGATTGTTCAAAAACTGTCGGACGTTAACTACGTGGTGAGTCTGCCAGGAAAACGGAAAGCACAGCAAGTTTACCACTGTAATCTGCTCAAACCCTATAGACAACGGGAAGCAGTGGTGTGTATGATGGTAAACGTTCCCGAAGAGCTTCCGGTCGAGCTTCCGGGACTAGGCTCAGTGACGAACAGGGAAGACACCGATCAGGTCATTAGTGACTTACTCAGTAAAGCACCGCTGTCGCCTGAGCAGAAAACCGAACTACACCAACTCTTACAAGAGTTTCAAGGTCAGTTCTCTGAGAGGCCTGGTAGGACTTCTCTCCTTACTCATGAAATAGAACTTACCTCCCCAGAGCCAGTACGATCCAAGGCGTACCGGGTGTCACCCCGCCAGCGCGATATTATGGAGGCTGAGGTAAAGAAAATGCTACAGCTCGGTGTTATTGAGGCGGGTGAGAGTGATTATACCTCCCCTTTGATTTTAGTTGAGGTACCGGGCAAGGAACCTCGTCCTTGCGTCGACTACCGCAGGCCTAATTCCATCACTAAGGATCAAATTTATCCGATCCCTAACATCGAGGAGCGCCTTGATAAAGTTAGTAGCGCTCAGTTTATTTCCACCCTAGATCTTGTCAGGGGTTATTGGCAGGTTCCACTTACAGAAGAGGCTAGTAGGTATGTGGCGTTCATTTCACCAATGGGAACATTCCGTCCTAAAGTTTTGAGTTTTGGTTTGAAGAACGCCCCATATGCATGCTTTTCAAGCCTCATGGACAAAGTGTTGCGGGGACAGGAAGAATTCGCTTTACCGTATTTAGACGACGTAGCGATATTCTCCGCATCCTGGTCTGAGCATATGGCACACTTGCGGGCAGTGCTAACCCGCCTGCGCGAAGCGGGCTTGACAGTCAAGGCTCCCAAGTGCCAATTAGCACAGGCCGAGGTTGTCTACCTCGGTCACGTGATTGGACAGGGTCATCGCCGCCCCTATGAAATAAAGGTGGCCGCTGTGCGAGACTTCCCGCAACCGCGCACGAAGACCGATATTCGGTCGTTCTTAGGTGTCGCCGGCTACTATCAGAGGTACATCCCCAGGTACTCCGATATCGCGGCTCCCCTGACGGATGCTCTAAGAAAAACAGAGCCCCAAACAGTCGTCTGGAGCGAGACAAAGGAAAGAGCTTTTAGCGCCCTAAAGAGCGCCCTAGCAAGCCAACCTGTGCTACGATCGCCAGACTACACAAAAGGGTTCGTTGTTCAGTGCGATGCTAGTGAGCGAGGCATGGGCGTTGTACTGTGCCAACGGGAAAATGGAGAAGTGGAACACCCCGTCCTGTATGCTAGTCGTAAGCTGACCAGTCGTGAGCAGGCGTACAGCGCCACCGAGAAAGAGTGTGCGTGTCTCGTGTGGGCCGTTCAGAAATTGTCACGCTACCTAGCCGGCTCGAGGTTTATCATTGAGACGGATCACTGCCTTCTCCAATGGCTGCAGACCATCTCTCCCAAAAATGGCCGCCTCCAGCGCTGGAGCCTCGCTTTGCAACAATATTCCTTTGAGGTGCGTTACAAAAAGGGGAGTCTCAACGGTAACGCCGATGGCTTAAGTCGAGGCCCCTAACGTAGGAATCCGCCTCAAAGTTGTTTGTTACTGATGTTTTCTTCCTGAGGCAGGATTTTTAACATATTGCTTTTGTTAGTGTTTCAAAGTGATGATGTGCTTTCTAGTGCAATTTTCCAATTTGTAGACGCGTTCTGAGTGCTGCTTGACTACTGTAAGGAACTAGGCAGTAGTATAAAAGGGGAAAGAGCCTGGCAGAGCTTAGTGAGGGTTGTCTCGTGCTTGCTGACTGAGCGGTTGCGTTTCGGCGTAGTTCTAACGCTTGCTGGGAACGAGAACAAAAGTGGAAACTCTCCCGAAGTCACTTTGCAGTGTCCTGTGTGAGCCTGAACCTGAGAACGAGGCCTTCTCTGTGCGCTGCGCTCAAGCAACGCCGAGGGACGACCGATTTCGATTACGAGCATCATCGAGCGAGATCCCTCCGGACAGCGGATGCAGTCCCCTGACCATCGGGATCTCCTCCTCCCGGCGGGGCGGTCTTTTACGTTTCGCCTACGACGCGCGGTATAGCCGGCGCGGATGCAACGGACGCCGGGGCTTCGTTCAAAGTGGCGGTCATTTTGACCCGTTCATCGCTGCCGCAACGCCTCCCGCCAAGCGCGTCCAGGCAGGTTTCAATGCCACGTGTCGTCGTGTGTGCGTGTGTGTGCGTGTGCATGTTGGTGCCCACGCTTGTCAAAGCGCGGCAGGCGGGGAGAGGAGCTCCCCAACTGGGAGGCGAGGAGGTCTGACCGGCGCCGGCCCGGCGGACGCGTCACTTCACGTCTCAACATGTCCGTGCGTCGCCGTCTCGTGCGACTCATCCCGAGCCGTTCCTTCTTGCCCTCGACTCCGAGGGTATAAAAGCAGCTGCCCCGGACGCCAAAGAGAGACTTCGATTTCTTCCTTCGAGTAACGTGGTCGCCCTGACCGGCTGCTCTTTTGCGATGCCAGAATAAACGAGTTGTTCTGTTGGCAGTCGACTCATCCTTTGCCAGGACCTTCGGATGTTTCCAGCTGTGCCCCAGGCCGCCAGGCCAACGCTACCCTTGGGGCTTGCAACCCATTTGCAACAATGTATAGGATCGCCGACACGTTCGATGTGTCCGAGTCGTCGGTTTCGCTGTGCCTGAAAAGAGTTGTGGACTTCCTATTCGACATGAGTGGAGATGTCATCGTGTGAAAAAATTAGTTGTTGCCCCGTCTGAAAAAAAATCGTGTGAACTCGCGCATGCACATGGGCGGCCTGTCACAACACTTCGCAGCTAAAACTCAGAACAGTGCCTCGTGTTGAGCAGATAGAGAATGACGCCGGATCCGTCGGCGACGGGGAAAACTTCCAGCCTTCCAACGAAGGCTGGTACAACATGCTGTGAAAGCTGCCAGATCCAATGGGGCCCTGGAATAGGGGCTCCACTCGCTGAAGAGGGCGAAGACATCGCAAGATGAAGACGACCTCTGCACTCTGAAGTGTATAGAAACTAGAGCAGTAAAGTTTATCCTATCTTATCCTATCCGTAAGTTGTCCATCGATATTGACGAGCATTGCGATAGTCGGCTGCAAACGTCGTCTGCTAAGGCCGCCCACACGTGTACAACTTTCCTGCACCTCCGTCGCGGACGGGGCCAAGGTTCCTTGCACCACAGCGACATCACGGCTGCACCGAAATCAATCGCGAACAGGGGTGCAGGGGACGCTGTGAATGAAGGGGTTTGGTGCAGCGCATCGTGAAACGCTGCCGGCGGTGCAGAGAACCACGGCTGAATCGAACAAAGCTCATATGTGGTCCACCACAGTGTCGCGCCATTTGACCTTGACCTTTGATCTTTCGATTCGCCGGTAGAGGGTGGTAGAATAGGCCGCAACGTTCACTGGGTGACCAACCTCTCGCGATGAACCATGAATTTACCACCTGCCAGGGTGGCAGGGTGGGCCAGCTGCCTATCCAGTGTGCGGAACGCACTAACGTTACAGACGCCAAGCCGCGTCTACTTGCCCGATACACTACAGCTTCCGCTCTCTAAGCAGGTTCAGCATTAGTTAATCCGCAGCTAATATATTTTTTTTCCCGGAAAATCGCTCATAGTTGGGCGTTCGCAGTTACTAGCGTACGTAGAGTCTCTGCAGGCAGCGAATGAGCATGGGCAGAACGCTACGCATCTCAGCGTCTTACGGGCGTACACACGCTACAAACCGTAGCGTGCGCGTGCTACGGGCACGTTACGGGATACATTGACAAGATGGCGGTGCCCTGCTCGCCCGCTTCGGAATACATGCATGTCGCCACTCGATTCTCCGATGCAATAGCTCGCTCAGAAAAAAAAAGAAAATCAGTTTTTGGGAAAAGGAAATGGCGCAGTATCTGTCTCAGATATCGGCGGACAGCTTAACCACGCAGTAAGGGAAGGGAGAAAAGATGGAATGATGGAAGAAAGGAAGAAAGAGGTGCCGTAGTGGAGGGCTCTGGAATAATTTCGACGACCTGGGGATCTTTAACGTGAACTGACATCGCACAGCAGACGGGCGGCTTAGCGTTTCGCCTCCATCGAAATGCGGTGGTGGTGCCGAACGTTCTTTGTTTGAGCTCTTCCACTTTTCTGCAGTTTTTTGCTTTTGTGCGTGAACTGTGTCCTCGTCATCCTTCGGGATGGCGGGAGTACAACCCCTGCGTCCACCCGTGGTCGCCGTTGACAAGACTGCGGCTCTACCAGGTGGCAAATCTAGTGCTGATGTGGAGCTTCCAGATTCGTCTGATGAATCCACGGTGACAGCGATGGATTCTGACAGCAACAGCTTCACGCTTGTTGAGTCGCGCCGCCTGAAAAGGAAGTTGCGCCGGACATCGACAGCGGGTGAGTTGCCTACGAGGAATGTTGACCAGCCAGGTGTCTTCTCAGTGGCCTTCGTTCCTACAACGGAGACGGCTAATCTGAACACCCTTAACAGACAGCGGCTAACCCAGTTTTTCGACCGGGTTGTTCCGGGACAAGTCTGTGAAGTCAGAATTAATGCATGGAAGAATGTCCTGACAGTAGATGTTACATCTCAGGCATCAGTAGACAAGCTGAAAGAAATTAGCGTCCTCGGTGGCATGGCGGTCCGCTCCTACGTTGCTTACGGGAAGCGGACAACCACTGGAGTTATCACTGATGTTGACCCGGAGATAGCTGACAAGGACATCTGGTCGCTGATTAAATCTACGGCCCGGATGGATGACATTCATCGTCTCGGGCGCTACAAGTGTGTCAAACTAGTTTTTGAAACTGACGCTCTGCCATCCCACGTCAAGGTGGGCTATGTGAGGCATCCTGTCCGCCTGTATGTTCCCAAACCTGTTCAGTGCCACAAGTGCAACAAGATAGGTCATGTGAGTGCTGTTTGCACGAATGAGGTATCCTGCCGTCGATGCGGCGGGATGCACCAGCATGACACCTGGACGACGGAGACTATAAAGTGCGCCAACTGCTCGGGTGCCCATGAAGCCACAGCTAAGGACTGCCCTAAGCTGCAAAACGAAAGACTCATCCTGAAAAAGATGGTGAAAGACAATTCGACCCACCAAGAAGCGGCGGCGTGTATTCGTCGCCGCAAACATCGTTCCCGGCGGCGTCGTCCGGTTCCACACAATTCTAGTCCATCTACACCACAGTCGCAGGAAGTATCAGCTCAGCCGGCACAGCAGCATGAGCCTAACAACGATAACAAGACGTCTGCGGCCGTGTCCCTTGTTACTGCAGTAGCTCAGTCTGATGCGTTTGTGTTACCTTCTTCCTCTGATGCTGAATGGCCTGCTCTGCCATCCAAGGAGATCGCCATGGCAAGACCAAGACCGCTTGCCACTCCAGCTGACACTGTTGGCAAGCCCGAAGGTCAGGATGTGAGCATAATGTTAAAAAAGCTTGTGTGTTCAATGCGCGTGCTGCTTTCAGGCATTAACACGCCAACAGCAAAGATGTTGTGCAGTTTTTGGATGCACTTGAGCCGCTCTTGGCGGCGTTGCAGTAATTCATTATGGCACAACCAAAACCCACCTCATCTGTGCCAATGCACGTGCGCCGTAGTGTAGTGGTGCAATGGAATGCCCGAGGCCTACGAGGTCGTCTGAGTGACTTCCGGCAGCGCGTCCACAAGTACCGCTTCCCTGTGCTGGTTATATGTGAGCCCAACATGCCGTCGCCTTTCCGCCTTTCTGGATACGTGTTGCTGTGGTCTCGCACAGAAGACGAAACTAGCAAAGTGTTAGTTTGCATACGCCAAGACATTGCGCACGTCCGCCAAGTTCTACAGCCACACAACACAAACCATTACATCTGTTTGACAGTCACTTTAAAAGGACGGGTCTTTTCGATAATCGGTGCCTACATTCCACCTAGAGATGCCATTGATACTTCGTACCTATATTCAGCCATCCAGAGTTGTCCAGCTCCCCATATCATAGTGGGCTATTTTAATGCTCATCACCCTCAGTGGGGCAGTGCTGTTATGAATAACCGAGGCAGGAACCTGTTTGACTTTATGCACTCCCAGAACTTCATCAATATCAACGATGGTTCACCTACGTTTCTGCGTGGCACGTCGTACAGCAGCTGCTTGGATCTGCCGTTTGTTTCAGCAAGTCTCCAGTTTTACGTCAGCTGGTGCAGTGACGTGGAAACACATGGGAGTGACCACATTCCAACGTATGTTTGCGTCAAGTGGTACGCACCTACTACTCCGTCTCGCGTGCGATTTACAGACTGGCCTGCCTTTAGGTCGTCCGTGGAGATTTCCTGTGTGGACCTCTCAACACCATCTAAAATAGAAGGCCTGATTACGTCCTCTCTTAGTGAGACCACGCGGTATATATGTGCGCCTACGCCAGGGTCTACTATTGACGTGGAATTCGAAAGACTACGCGCAGTCCGTCGGCGCGCCGAAAGGAAATACAGAAGAACCAAATCCACGTATGATCTTGCCCTTTGTCGCCGAGCTCAACGACAAATAAAGCGCCACTAGCGAGACTAGGGAGACAACGTTGGAGGCAGTTCTGTTCATCGCTGGACTCTCGCAAACCACTGTCGCGTATTTGGCATGTAGCCAGGAGCTTGCGTTCACCCCCGCAGGAACGCTATCCTTTCCATGTCCTGTCTATTTACCAACGCCGTAATAATGTAGAGGTAGCAGAAGAATTCTGCAAAATGGTTGTGGGCACAACTATGGTACCATCAACCAGTTTGGAGGCTTTTGTACCACCTTCACCAGATGACCACTACGACATGCTATTCACGATGCCTGAACTAGAAGCTGCTCTTTCCTCGTGTAGGCGTCCATCTGCACCTGGTCCTGACGGGATTTCGTACGCGTCCCTCTCTCACCTTGGCATGGAAGGCCGAACTGTGCTGCTCAGTTACTACAATGATACATGGGCTTCCGGAATCGTTCCAGAACACTGGAAGATCAGCCGCCTGGTTGCACTTTTGAAGCCTGGCAAACCTCCTTATGAGCTTACCTCATACCGGCCAGTTGCACTAGCAAGCTGCGTCGGCAAAGTTATGGAGCGAATGGTGCTGGCGCGGCTCGAATGGTTTTTAGAGCAGAATGCTCTCTATCCGGATATGATGACCGGGTTCCGGAGGGGACGTTCTTCGATTGACAGCGTAATCGACCTCATATCGACAGTGGAACATGAAAAACGTAGTCGCCGACTCTTCGCTGCTGTCTTCTTGAACATCAAGGGGGCCTACAATAATGTACTTCATGACACCATCCTTGATGCCCTTGACGACATTGGCGTTGGCGGCCGGATGTATTCGTGGATTGGGAGCTACCTCAACGGCCGGTCTGTTTACATGTCTACGCCTGATGGGGAGACTACCCGTCATCAGGTTTGCCGTGGAGTTCCTCAGGGAGGTGTTCTTAGCCCAACCCTATTTAACGTGGCATTGATTGGACTGGTGAATGAACTTCCCACTAACATTCGCATCAGTGCCTATGCTGATGATATCTGCATCTGGGCGTCGGGTTCGACACGTCCGCAAATGCGTGCGAGATTACAACGTGCCGTGTCATCTATACTTCAAGGTACCTACGGCGTCAGGGTTTGCACTTGGCAGCTGAAAAATGTGCTGTGGTCGCATTCACGCGCAAGTCTGTCTGCCACTACCCGGTAACTCTTCAAGGGGTTGCAATACCATACGTCTCCCACCACAAATTTTTGGGAATTATCATTGACCGCGATCTGTCATGGTCGAGGCATATAAACATGCTAAAGAAAAGACACTCTTTTTTGCCATGTGCTTCGCTTTGTGGCAGGCATTAAATGGGGCCCAACGGAGCGCTCCTTGCTTCGACTTTACTATACCCTCTTTATTGGCTACATTCGTTACAGCCTTCCTGTACTCTCTAACATGAATATTTCCTGCTTGCGGACATTAGAGAGTGTCCAAGCACAGGCGCTCAAGATATGCCTCGGATTACCACGTTGTGCCTCGAACAAAGGCACGATTGAGGAATCTCGTGCGTGCCTAATATCGGTCTACCTGTCACACGAACCACTTCGTGTACATTTTCGTGCGCTTACACGGCACCGCTGTCACCCGCTGACGAAGATTTTTGATGAGCGACCGGACAGCAGTTTCGCACGCGCATTGCGCTTCCATCGCTCCGAATTGCCATCAGACTATGCTCTGCCGCATCATTCCTTGCAGCCCCCATGGGTAATGGCTCAGCCTTCAGTCTGCCTGCATGTCCCTGGCATAATCAAGAAGTCTGCGATGCCGGTTAGCGGACTGAAGCAACTCGCACTTGCCTACATCTGGTCAGAATACCACAAATGTGTGCACGTCTACACGGATGGATCTGCGTCTCCAAATGCATCAACAGCAGCTTTCGCAATCCCTGCACAACAGACGACCCGCAGATTCCTTTTGGGACACAAGTCTACTTCAACCGCTGCAGAGCTTGTGGACCTTCGGGAATCGATTCGCCACATCTGCGGAGAACCGCCTCAGGAGTGGTGCATTTTCACCGACTGTAAACCTGCGCTACACATTTTAGGATGCTTCCTACGCCACACAGCCTACCAAGCTCTGGCTCTTGATATCATTAGTCTCGTATCATTTGCTCAGGGAAGCGGCCACCGTATAGTGTTTCAGTGGATCCCCGGACACTGCAGACTCGATGGAAATGAGACCGCCGACGCTGAAGCAAGGAGCGCCTTCAGCAGTGGCCTGCGTACAGCTGTACCGCTCTCTATAGTGGACACAACTTGTCTCCTTTCGGAATTGATGAGGAGGGCGACGGCTAGGTACTGGGCCCTGCCAGACACCCGCCACATCCGCCTTAAACGGCTAGATCCGACGATGACCTTTTCAGTTCCTCGCGGAATACCTCGCCCTATTGCATGCGTTATCCGTAGACTACGTTTAAATGTGGCATTCACGCGCAAATACTTGCACTTAATAGGACAAACGGACTCCCCGGAATGTACCACATGTGGCGTGCTAGAGACTATAGAACATGTTTTAGTGGCGTGTCCAGCGTATGCACGTGAAAGACTCATACTTGCATCTGCTCTGAAGTCTATGGACACATCGCTCCTCTCTGAGGATTTGATCCTCGGCGCTTGGCCAGATAGTTTTAGAACTGTAAAGGCAACGCGAGCGCTCTCACGCTTTTTGAGCGACAAGGATCTTGTCTCGCATTTGTGATGACAGAAAGTGCGCCTTGTTTTTTTTTAAGTAGTTTTTCATCTGCCTCCTTCCATCATCATCGTCCCCCATCGTGACCTTCTTTTATCTCCTCTTCCCGTCCCCCAGAGCAGAGTAGCAGGCCAGATATTTATTTTTCAGGCCAACCTCACTGCCTTTCTTATCAATAAACCCTCTCTCTCTCTCTCTCTATTGAAATGCAGCTGCCGCGGTCGGGTTCGAACCTGGGCGCTCAAAATGGAAGCGGTTCCCTTTTAATTCGTACACTCGCCCAGCGTAGAGGTATAAACGATAACTAGCCCCTGTTTTTCAGATAATTTCGACATTTTCAAGCTCTTAGGCCTAACTAAATGCAGTGTTTTCCTCGCAGCGACGACACCTGGCGAAGCAACTTTTAGTCAGTTGCGTCGCTTACTGCGTGCACATTTAGTTGGCCGCGACGTGGTGCCCTTAGGAGCGCGCGTAAGCAGTAGCGCCATCTTGTGACAAGCTGTGAAAGCACATTAACGCTGGGTTGAAATTTTCACCGTGATTACTGATAACTAGAGGGTGCATTGCAGCCTTTTTTTAAGTTCCAAGATGAAAAAATGCAAACAAAAACGTAACAAAATGTAATACAAAAGTAGTGCGATTTGCTCCATACAATAGCCAGCAAATGTATTTGGTCGCGTCGTCTTAGAGTGCCGCGCGGCATATCTGGGGCTAGTAATGACTTCGAATTGAATCGCTTCGCCGAAAGCATCCTTTGTACTAATTCGTTCGACGCGAGCAAATGGGAATTTTACTTAATTTGGCCGCGCTCTTATTGCTACCGCTGTGCGCCGACCCATGACTCGTGCCTGTGCACGTACGGCTTCAGAAGACAAACAACGAATTTTCCGTTCCAAGGGAAGTCCCTGTAACTACCCCTAGGCGGCAAAAATTGCAGCAGCAGAAATAGCGCCTCCCTCGCCCACACATGGTTTGTCTCGAGCTGCACGTCTGAACGACCTGTGTTGTCTTTCTGTGGAAGCCCGCGGGAAAGCGTGCATCCTGCTGCTGCTCTGCTGCCTGTCCTACACTGCCACCTAGTATGTTAGGTATAAGGGAAGGCTGCCTTTGCTCCTGCGGAGCCCTTCGCGCTGTTCTTGAGCCAGCTGCATTTCGTCTATGCGTCACCGGGTTTCCTCGATGACGTTGCGAGCGATGGCGCAACCAATGACGGCCTGCGTAACGGCGTTGATGTCACTCCATTTTCCGAGCAAGACGCAGAATAAAAGGTCGTTGTTCCTCTTGTTTCGTTTTTCTTTTCCTCATCGTAACATGAACGGTCCCGTCGAACAGACGTATGTCCATCCGTATAGTTGTCGTTAACAGCTCAACAACGCTGTAGACGAGGAGGATAAAAATGACAGGATAGAGCGGAAATGCGAAAGTGTTTCCTTTTCTCCATCTATTTTTCACTTTGTTTCTGTTTTTAATTATTCTTGACTATAGTTTTATTTATTTGTATTTTTGTTTTTATTTGAAATTTTTTATTGGTATTATTTTTCGCTTTTTATTTTTCTTAGTTTGATTTTCAATATTTTAACTCTTTTTATTTTCATTTCTGATATTTTTATTCATTACATATATGCTCCTTATTAACTGCTGCGTAATCAACTTTAACATTTTATTTTAATTACCATGCAACTTATGATTGACAGATCGTGCGGGCAACTTCCGTCCGCTACTTTCGTCCACGCCACTCGAGCCAAGAAAGGCTTGCGTCCTTAAGCAGGGACCCTACTTTAAGAAGAGCCGTGCGTGACATAACTCGGATTTCTGTCTCCTGTGATTATTTGTGGGTGACCTACTCGCGTTACGGCGTGGTCTAGTGACTAGGATATCTTGCTTTCACCCAGATGGCCCGGGTTCGATTCCCGGCGTCGGAATGTGCGTTGGTCTCATGGTGTAATGGTTAGCACTCTGGACTTTGAATCCAGCGATCCGATTTCAAATCTCGGCCAGGCCTGTTTTTGTTTTGTTTTTAATCTAGCTCTGACAATAGCTGCAGGATACGTCCGATCTCGGCAGTTGATTTATCCAAGTCCACGTTTTTCTGCATCTTTTTCAGATACACGGCTGAAATGAAATAGGGGAACCCAAGCTGGGTGGATGGATGGAAACAACTTTTATTAGAAAAAAAAGGAAAGAAAAATATATTCCAGGGTTGTCTCCTACTGCTCCAGGAGTCCACGGGCTTGTGCCTCACATAAGGCCCGATCCACCAGCCATTTCTGGCCGGCGGGCTGAGCGGTCCGTAAAGCAGCCTCCCAGGAAGAATGAGTGGGATTGGGGATGGGGGGGTACTGCCTGTGGGGAAGGACATTCCCAAAGGTAGTGGAAAAGTGTGGATCTGGGCACACTACAGGTGTTACAATGAGGAGGAAAGGTGGCGTGAAAGCATGAGAGACGGTAGGATAAAATAAAGCAGCCCGTTTGTAATTGTCGCCATGTGGCGCTGGATAAGGGCGACAAAGTACTGTGGGGTGGTGGTAACTTCATGCGGCTGAGTTTGTAGAATGCGGTGATTTGATGATATGTATAAAGGACCGATGGAGCCTCTTGCGCAGGGTTGGGTGCCTGATCGTCCGGGGTCTGGCAGGAGAGTTCTCGGGCCAGCGCATGAACGCGCTCATTACCGTGGATCGAGGCAGAGTAACCGTTCGGTCGAGAGAGGTGGCTGTGGCAACAATACGGTGTTTGGCCGGCGTCGCCACGCCCTTTAGGTAGTGGCGGTATGCGGCCTAGGAATCTGTACAAACTTCGGTTATGTTTTTGTCAATGGTGGAGTGGGGGAGCGCAAGTGCGATGGCGGCTCCTTCCGCCTCTGCAGGTGAATTAGTTCGGATAGTGGCGGCGGCCCTCACAGTGCCGTCTTCATAGGCTGCGACTGCCGTTAAGAATCCTACTTTAGAATTTTCTGCCACGTCGACATAAAGGATATCGGAGCGGTTGCTGTATGTTTTGGTGTGTGACAGCTCGCTCGAGCCTGCCGCCTACCCTGATAGAGGCTTGTGCTCATATTGCGCGGTAGGGGCTTCTGATATATGTGATCCTTCGTGCGCAGAGAAATCATGTAAGGTGTAGGACTTGTTGGGGTGGGAATGGGTGGAGTGAGACGGAGCTGCCGCTGCAGGCATTGTCCTGTTTCCGTGCGAGTCAGGCGGACTAATTGCTTGGTGCTTTGAGCCTCTATTAATTCGATTGTGGATACCAGTGGCCAGGCGGCGTTTCGTGCTAACCGTCCGTGGAAGACGTAGGGCGGAGGTGAGAGCCGTGCGTATTAGGATGTCTGCCTGTTGCGTTGTGGCGCTGAGTGAGTATGTGGTATGTGAGGTGGTATGTAATGCGGCTGATGATTAATGCATTAGACATATTGAGGGTATCGCGTTCAGACAGCCCATGATTGCGTGCTGCCACCCGCTTGATTAGTGCAGCCACCTGTTTGGTTTCTCTTTGCAAGAGCTGAAGGGTGGCGGTAGCATCGAGTGTGTTGTTAATGAGAAGGCCGAGAATCTTCACCTGAGACACAGTGGGCACTAGATTCCCGTACATGTGCAGTTCAATGGGGGGTCACTGGGCAGGGGTTTCAGCTGCAAGAGTTCCGATTTATTCGGAGAGCAACGGAGGCCTGTGTTTGCTAATTGGATGGTGGTGATGAAGGGCGAGAAGTACATCTTGGTCTGATTCACTTTCATGGGCTGTTTTGTGCTGTTGTAATATCTTTGCTGTCCTCCCGGCCGGTGGACTTTGGTTTCGTTCAATTTGGGCCGATGTTCATTACTGGGTTGATGCTCGGTCTTGTGCTCCTGCTCAGTCTTGTGCTTCAGAGAAGTCTTTTGCTTCTGCTCAGTCTTTTGGTTCTTCTGCACATCTAAAAGAGTGCTCTGTGCAGCAATTTCATTAGGATGGCGTCAGATTGTGGCTTCATCAGTTTTGCCTGTCTTTTTCCATCTTTTGCTGTAATTCTGTCTTGCTGGACAGTTTGTGTCAATGGTGTTGTAGTTGGATGTGCCACAGACGATGCAGTGCTTTTTGCAATCGACATATCCCGGTTGAGGATTGCGTATTCCGCCATTGTAGCACCTTTTCTCCTGCGGAGTGGGGCAAATGTCCGCTCGGTGTCCTGATCCGGAGTTCCCGGGTTATAACCCGACCGCGGCGGCTGCGTTTCGGTGGAGGTGAAACGCTGAGGCGCCCGTGTGCTGTGCGATATCAGTGCACGTTAAAGATCCTCAGGTTGTTGGAATTATTCCGATGCCCTCCACTACGATACCTCTTTCTTTCTTCCTTCCTTCTTTTCATTCCCTCCTTTATCTCTTCCCTTACGGCGCGTTTCAGGTGTCCGCCGATATGTGAGACAGATACTGCGCCATTTCCTTCCCCAAAAAACCAACCCAATCTGCGTTATGATGGAGGCGAAACGCTAAGGCGCCCGTGTGCTGTCCGACGCCAGTGCACGTCAAAGTAGTAGTAGTAGTAAGTGGTTTTATTAAAATAATAATAAAAAGGAAGGAAAAGGTGGTCGAAATTATTCTGGAGTCCTCCACTACGGCACCTCTTTCTCTGTTCTGTCAGTTCCTCCTTTACCCCTTCCATTACGGCCCGGTTCAGGTGTCCGCCGATATGTGAGACAGATACTGCCCGCCACGGTGGCTCAGTGGTTAGGCATTCGGCTACTGATCCGGAGTGACCGGGTTCGAACCCGACCGCAGCGGCCGTGTTTTTGTGGAGGAAAAATGCTAATGCGCCCGTATGCTGTGCGATGTCAGTGCACGTTAAAGATCCCCAGGTGGTCGAAATTTTTCCGAAGCCCTCCACTACGGCACCTCTCTTTTCTTCTTTCACTTCCTCATTTATCCTTTCCCTTACGGCGCGGTTCAGGTGTCCGCCGATATGCGAGACAGATACTGCGCCATTTCCTTTCCCCCCAAAAAAACAATTATTATTACTATTATTATTTCCTTTCCCCCAAAACCAACTTTCATTTTTTAACTCTAGCTTGGGGGCGCGACGCCAGCGCCGCAACGGCGAACCATTGAAAGTCGGGGCGTGCGCGGCACCGCTCGTGTAATATAATAATTGGTTTTGGGGGGAAAGGAAATGGCGCAGTATCTGTCTCATATATCGTTGGACTCCTGAACCGCGCCTTAAGGGAAGGGTAAAGGATAGAGTGAAAGAAGAAAGGAAGAGAGAGGTGCCGTAGTGGAGGGCTTCGGAATAATTTCGACCACCTGGGGGTCTTTAACGTGCACTGACATCGCACAGCACACGGGCGCCTTAGCGTTTTTCCTCCATAAAAACGCAGCCGCCGCGGTCGAGTTCGAACTCGGGAACTCCGGATCAGTAGTCAAGAGCCCTAACCACTGAGCCACCGCGGCGGGGATCCGCTCGTGTACGGAAAATTGAAAATTGGTTTTTGGGGAAAGGAAATGGCGCAGTATCTGTCACATATCGGCGGACGTTTTAACCGCGCCGTAAGGGAAGAGATAAAGGAGGGAGTGAAAAAAGAAAGGAAGAAAGAGATCCCGCAATGGTGGGCTCCCGACTAATTTCGACCACATGGGGATCTTTAACGTGCGCTGACATCGCACAGCACACGGGCGCCTAAGCGTTTCGCCCCCATCGAAACGCAGCCGCAGCGGCCGGGTTCGAACCCGGGAACTCCGAATCAGTAGCCCAGCGCTCTAACCACTGAGCCACCGCGGCGGGTCGGCCGTGGCTAGCTTTTGTGTGCACGTGCAACGGGCGAGGTGCGCGAGGTGCAATCTTCGCGATGACAGAAGCGGTCCCGACGAAGCAAAACGGAGGTGTATTGTTGTGTCGTAATACTGTGATGTTGGTGTCGCGCCTATGGTTCGGCACCACTCACACTGAACATCACATTCGCGTCACATGTCTTACGAGTGTAAAGCTAATATTCTCATAGAAATAAATTACAAGTGCTCCTGCAAATAAATTGCAGGAGCAGTACTCCTAGTTTGAAGTTCTGCCCTTGCCAATGGGGCCACGGAATAGCTCCACCTAGTATTGTGAGAGGAAGGGGCCAATAAGGCCCCAGCCCATTCACCTCTCTGCAACCTGTTAGTAAATGTTTTTTACCAGCACCGCCACCATGAGTCAGCGAGCGAGTGATGTCCCAGCGCGCGGAGCATGTCCCGTAATTTCTTTCCAGTCGACTATACTCGCAGACAGCTTTTTGCGGCTATGCAGTGGAAGCTACGAGGGCGAGGCGAATGGCTTTCACAAGCGCGCTCTTATCACGCTCTCACGAGGGAGAGAGCTACGCGTTTAAGCTGGCGCCGCGCGCCCGTAGCTTCCGCAGCATAGCCACAAAAAGCTGTCCCGGAGTATAGCTTGCTTGGCCGTGTACTAGCTCCGTTGAGCGAAAACTCGTCTCTCTCTTTCTCTCTCTCTTTTTCTCTCTCTCTCTCGCTGTATGTGCGCGTGTGTTGAAGTAAATGTCGTTCAAGTAAAAGCAAGCATCTATAGTTTTCCTCAAGCAGCGAGGGAATTTAGCCAAAAGAAAAAGGTGTCCTTTACTTATTTGTGCGTTCTCTCTCCAGGCACCCTTCCAAGCGCCTCCTCACTATACTGTTTGGATCCAAGCATGATGGTAAGATCTTTCAGTGCACTGGAAGTCGTCATCTGACTTCTATATATATAACACGGTGGCCGTCTCTGCAGAAGAGACGGCCTTCATGAAAACCCTTTCAGGAGATGCAAGGGCGATCTCTCCGTTCCGTTCTTGCCCCTTCTCGTTATCTGCCTTTTAAATAATTTTTAATTTCAGCGATTTGCACCTGACATGTCCTTGCTAGGCGTTTTCTTGTGCTTTCGTAGAGTGTCTCAAATACTGCTGACTGCTACGATTGCGTGTGTGCGTTGTGTATTTATCCCCTCCTTTCGTAGCCTCCCTCGGGTCCGCTGCGTTTTAAAACAAATAAATAAGTAAATAAATAAATAAAATCAATTGGAATCTCTCCTTGTGTGCGTTTCGTTATTAGCAGCAGAAAACAGTGTGATTTTTTATTTTTACCATACCGTTACATCCGTTAATTCTGATAAGTACGACTTATGCCACCTCAGTTCCTGAAGATTCGCACCGGCCATGACAACGCCTCCCTATGGAATTGCTCTTGGAACCTTTGAAAGGGCCAGTCTACATGTTTCCGGTCCTCTAAAGAGAAGTGTTACTGCCTAGCAGATAAATCGCGCACCCACATATAGTTACCGGCAATTATTTCATCAAAGGGCAGCTGGTCACTGCTGTCAAAACGTTCATTTCGTTCCCCGCAGGTTTTCTATTGTCCACATCGGTCGAAGGCCGACACCGTGCTATCTCTGTAGCCAGAGTGCGCGTGGAACTGCACGTTTTCATCGGTGATGAGCCTTCCGCTAGAGGGCGCTTTCTGTCCCCAACCTTAATACAGCAAACATTAATACAGCTAGTGAATAAAATGATAGTGGATGGGAAAGTCCCCGATGAATGGCGATTAACTAGTATGAACATGATATATAAGGGAAAGGGGGACAAAGCTGTCGTAAGTAACTACCGTCCCCTAACAGTGACATCTGTGGTGTACAGGGTGGTGATGCATATTATAAAACACAGATTGCAGGCTTGGGTGGAGAACGAGGGGGTGCTTGGGGAGTTACAAAATGGGTTCCGGAAACAAATGAGGTTGGACGACAACCTGTTTTCATTGACGCAGTGTATAGAGATTGCTGAAAAGGAACACAGGCCCCTATGGCTACCATTTCTGGATATTAAGGGAGCCTACGACAACATTATTCAAGAGTATCTATGGGACATACTGGCCACATTGGATGTGGAAGATGGTGCAAATAATGTTTTAAATATATATATATATATATATATATATATATATATATATATATATATATATGAAGGGAGCCAACAGTCACCGAAACCATATATATATATATATATATATATATATATATATATATATATATATATATATATATATATATATATATATATATATATATATATATATATATATATATATATATATATATATATATATATAGGTACCAGAGTGTTTATAAAATGGGAAAAAAAGGTATCAGAGCCTGTAGAGATAGAGCGGGGGCTTAGGCAAGGATGTCCTAGCTCTGTCTCCTTTGTTGTTCATGTTGTACCTGCAATTGTTGGAGACCAAGCTAGAGAGGAGCGGACTGGGCTTCAACCTTTCTTTTTTCAAGCAAGCAGAATTGATTAAACAGTCATTACCGGGACTAATATACGCCGATGATATAGTGCGAATGGCTGACAGCAAGGAAGATTTGCAGAAGTTGATAGACATATGTGGTACAGAGGGATATAGATTAGGTTTCAAGTTTCGTAAGGAAAAAACTGCAGTCATGATATTGAATGATGAGGTCGGCGAGCATAGAATACAGGAGTTCACGCTAGAAATAGTGGATGAGTACAAGTATCTTGGGGTGTGGATAAATAACGGTGTTGAGTATCTGACACAGTATGAAAAATATGTAATGAATAAAGGTAGTAGGAATGCAGCTGTCATGAAAAACAGGGCACTGTGGAATTACAATAGTATGAGGTGGTAAGTTGGATCTGGAAAGGGGTGATGGTCCCTAGCCTGACCTTCGGTAATGCGGTCCTGTGCATGAGGCCAGATGTTCAAGCAAGGCTGGAAATTAAACAACGGGGAGTAGGGAGGCTAGCTTTGTGAGCACATGACAATACACCAAATCAGGGGGTACAAGGTGATATGGGATGGGCGTCGTTCGAGAGTAGAGAAGCTAGCAGTAAGATAGCATTTGAGGAGCGATTGAGAAAAATAAGGGAAAAGCAGTGGGCTAGGAAAGTTTTCAGATACCTGTATATAAGGAATGTTGATGCGAAATGGAGAAAGAGGACTAGAAACTTGACAAGCAAATATTCGGATAGCAGTAGGGGGGGGGGGGAGGGGCAAATCAGCAGTTATCAGTTAAGAAAAAGGTTAAAGAAACAGAGAGAGCTTTGTGGAAAACAGGGATGCTGACGAAATCAGCACAGGGAACATAAAGGGTTTTTAAGCAGGAAATTGCCAAAGAAAATATCTATGATAATTGTAGGGGAAGCTCTTTGTTGTTTGAGGCCAGGACGGGAGTTTTGCGGACTAAGACATAGAGAGTCAGGTACCACGAGATAGACACGTTGTGCGTTGCGTGCGGAGAGGAGGACGAAACGGCTGAACACTTCTAGAGGCGAAATTCTAGACGCCCGTGCACTGTGCGATGTCAGTGCACGTTAAAGAACCCCAGGTTGTCGAAATTTCCGGAGCCCTCCACTACGGCGTCTCTCATAGCCTGAGTTGCTTTGGGACGTTAAACCCCTATAAACCAAACCTAAACCAAACTTTTCTGTAAAGGGCTTCACCCTACAGTGGAAAGCAGCGGGGCTGATTTATACAAGGCATTGGGGTTTAAAGACAGAGAAGGGAAAGTATATTTTAAGCGGGTAGAAGTGACCAAGCGAAGGTTATCTGATTGGTGGTGGCTAAAATCAAGAGAAGAGTAAAATTTCATAAGTCATGGCTAGGTGGCTTGAGCCACCGCCCGATTCAAAGGGTTCAGCCGTATACATCCATCCATCCATCCATCCATCCATCCATCCATCCATCCATCCATCCATCCATCCATCCATCCATCCATCCATCCATCCATCCATCCATCCATCCATCCATCCATCATCCATCCATCCATCCATCCATCCATCCATCCATCCATCCATCCATCCATCCATCCATCCATCCATCCATCCATCCATCCATCCATCCATCCATCCATCCATCCATCCATCCGTCCGTCCGTCCGTCCGTCCATCCTTCCTTCCATCCATCCATCCATCCATCCATCCATCCATCCATCCATCCATCCATCCATCCATCCATCCATCCATCCATCCATCCATCCATCCATCCATCCATCCATCCATCCATCCATCCATCCATCCATCCATCCATCTGCGTCGCGAAGTGTTGTCCGTAAATATTTAGAGTACCACTCGATCGTCCCAGGTGCGGAAAGATATTTGCACAATTAAAATCAGTGGCAAATAAATGGAAAATTAGGCGGGTAGGGGAGGGAGGGGTGGAGACCGCCTCCTTGATGTGAGAAATTGTTTGTGAGAAAAGTGCACTGTCTCCTTTTTTTTCTTTCGAACGAAGAAAGCCCAAGGAATGCATCGTGCAAACAGGACCGCCGCCCGACGGCCCCAAACGCCGCCTGCAATAGTTGCCGACAAATCCGCCCCAATCCCAATACAGCCCTGCAGCTGAAATTACCATTACTTCACTGCGTTTGATGCGTCCTACACATTTAAATTTCCGTTTGCATTTTTATCCTCTAGAAATTTAACTATAATGCCGACACGATCTGGACAGAGAATACTTGAAAGATAAACGCTTGAGACTGTTCACGCCTTGTTATCGTTTGTTCGCGCGCGCGTGGCCCCCTGGGATGTTCGCGGCAACTCGATCCATGCACAACGTGCTGAACCACCAACGTGCCTCGATCGTCACCTTGCTATGCTCCACAATCGTATACGCACCCAGTCATCCCATTAACCATGTGGATCATTAATGCAGCCTCGCGACGTTACCATGCAGTCAGATAGACAGTTATCTATATAGCTGCGTGCTTTCAGCACGCTGATAGAGAAAAAGCCCTGGTTTGACTTGAAAAGCTGTGTGGAATTAAACTTTTGAGTTGTGTGCGTCTCATTAGTCGAATAATTGTCTATCCTTCCTCCCTTACTCAAGACCACCGTGGTATGGTTCAGTAAAATGACAGGAATACACCAAACGAGCAACGTTAAATAAATTGGTGAAAAACAACTACTGCCGAAATCACGACGCCCTCAACAAAGCGCGAATTAGCGTGGATGCAATAGCGTTTAACCACGTTCACAGGAAAAGCACGTTCGTTAGAGAATAAGATCATACGCCGCGGAAGTTGCCTGTTGCAGAAAAGAAACTCCGGCCAGTGCTGCCTACACCCTGCTGTAGGACCACTGCTTTGAACACCCTCTCCGAAAAAAATAACAATGACGATTCCCCGCCCCACTTGTGAATGAATTGGCTCGCGACGGCTGCGCTAACGTGCTTTGGCTTCGTGTTTATCAAATCGCCTTTAAGAGTGATGGCCTGAATTGCCTTTACGGTATGTTTTTTGAGAGATATAACGCTCGGGGTAACCCATAAATAAAGAATAACGATGGTGAGAGCCCACTTTGGCAAGATTAATGTGTTTCATTACGTTGTAGAAACTGCTTGTGTCTTTCGGGTGTGAATTATTAACGACGCATATCATTCCCTGATATCATTCGATATGCAATGCGAAATAATCACAACAGACGCCTCTGTTTGTTCCTTCCGATTACTCTGTCTGTACAAGAGTGCGAGCTTCGCAGAGCGCTGCCGCTGGCCCTCGGCATATTCGAGCTTAGTCCCTCCTGCCAATCCTGCTTTCCCACCCCACCCGAGAGGACTGGGAGGCTGCCCTGCTCGGCTGCTCAATCCTCCAGGACCAACGAGTCCTGGAGACAAGAGCCCAGGCCGCCGCGGAAGCCACAGGGGTCCCGCACTAGGGATTCCTCCCTAGTGATTCTGAGGGCCGGGCCCTTCAGTCCCGGTCCAAGCAATGCAATGCCTCTTTGTAAACAGTACCATTAAACGTTCAACACCAGCACCTCTTCCAGCGAGAAAAACAATTTCGGCAGGAACACTTAATGCTGCTTACGTGTGGGAATGCGAAAGCATTAAGGGCGGCCCACATGGAGCGAATTCTCACAGCGAACTTAGCGCGGCAAACACCAGCACGGCTTGACGGCGACGCAACACAGCCGAGCTGAACTACATACGACGGAAAACAGGCGGCTGCCGCCACACCACTGCCGCAGCGATTTCAGTGCTGCTAGAAACGGTGTAGCTCTATGTACTGAGTGAAATGCCAAAAAGAGCAGCTCGTATTTGCAATTATTCCATTAATTATAAAATCGCGACAAAGAGGTCGAGTAATTCTTTGTCACCCTTTCTGAAGACAAATCGTTAACCTCTTTGAACCTCCCGCGCTTTCTGGCGTCAGACAACGCGTACTGGCTAAGCCTAGCAGCTCTGAAAATCCAGAAGCAATATGAAAATTTGGCACTTTTCATCGCTGAAAATATGTGGTGTGAACATCTTCAGGCAAAGCGAAAGCTTCGTGTTCCTTTCGTCAGCTGCGAACGTGAGGCACAGCGTAGCGGCAACGACGAATTGGTGGTGAAGCGAGAGGCCCCGCTCCGATGGGCGCCACCATGTTGCCCGGCGGGTGGGACTCCGCTCGGAGAAGATAAAAGGCCCGGCTTGATCGGCGGGGAACAGCCCCCGGAAGGCCGCTTCGCCAGTTTCGAAGCTTACGCTTCACTGCGCTAGGTACAGCCTAGTTCGCCATGCGTTGCCGGTTGACCTTCAAGTCAGCCAGATGTCAAGTGGCCTTACCATAGCTTCGTTCGATTCAGAACTGGTTCCCAGCACCAATTCTGAAGAAGTGCCGCTGGTGCCGGCCAGGGGCCGCCCGTTGCAGTTCCTCTTCTGTGGTGGAGGTGCAGTTCAAGCCCCTCAATGGATCAAAAGTAACGCAAAGCTTTGAACTCGCCGGCTTCATTCCTCTCCAAGCGCGCCGCGGGTAATCGAGCCTCCCATTGGCCGAGGCGCCGGGGTCACGTGTTAGCGCGCGCTGTTTTGTTCCGCAGCAGACGGCGGCGCCATTGTTGTTGTTGTTCGCCACTGCCGGGGTAGGAGTCGAGCTTCGTTTTCTTTTTGTGCAACAGTTTTGGCGGGAAGAGTTTTTCCATCTTTGACGGCGCCTACGCGTTGCGGCGATGCCGAGCTTCGGTTGTGCGTATGAATGCAACAACCGAGGAGGCAGTGGGAGATTTTTTGTAATTCCGCATGGAAAAAGCAAAGCGGCTCGCCGAAAGGTTTGGATGCACAGTATCGGCCGGTAAAACTTCGATAATGTCCTGGGTCCGCCACTTTGTGTGCTGAGTGGCCGTTCTTCAGTTTTCAGTCGTGTTTTTGTTTTTCGAGTGATTTGGTGCGAAGCGCGAACGACTGCAATCGTTCTTCGCAGTAAATGCTGCTTGCCATAGTTGTAGATGGACTCGTTCGCTCGTAGGCTACGAAAGCTGTGCTTCTTGTTGTCTTATGCCCACTGTGCCAGCTCTGCTAGATTCTGCAGGTGCAGCTTTGATGTTGCGCGCATTTCGTGGCGTGTCGACGTGGTTGCAGTGAGACTCGTTCGCAGGCTCGACTCGAAAGTTACGCTTCATATTGTTCGAGCCCCCATGTTTACGTTGCTCGCGTTGGGGTCTAGCTTCCATCTTGCGCACTGCTGCAGGAATTTTTGTCGCAGTGACTCCTTCGCTTACGAACCCCATATTAAACAGGAGGTTCTCGCTCCTTGATACCCGCTGTACATGCTGCTCACAATATATGTCTGGCTTTTATGTTGCGCGCATTACTTGCCGTATGTGACTCGTTACAGATGGACTCCTTCGCTCACGAATTCGATAGTAAAAGGGCGGTTCTTGCCGTTTGAGCCTACGCTGTTCATGTTGCTCGCGGTGCAGGTCTATCTTTCATGTTTGGCGCATCGCTGGACATATTTGTTTTCTTGTAGTTGGACTCCGTCGCTCACGAACTCGGTGCCAAATTGGTGGTTTTCGCTGTTCATGCTGCTCGCGATTCCTAAACGAACCAACGTGTTTGCTTCAGAGAGAACTGAGTAAATTAGAGTTTTGATTTTTCAGCATTTTAGTTTTTTTTTTGTTGCACGCTACTTCGACCGAAAGCGATTAACTGCGGCAGTCCAGGCTACTGCGCGTTAGGCATGGAGATTCCAAGAGGGAAGGCAATGTTCTCTTACAAGCCATTATTGCATATGCTGACCCAAGATGATAATCAGCTAAACAAGCAGGATTCGACTGACTCATGCGGCGCTGTGGTTGCTCACGAAACAGCGTTAAAATGCCTTTTTTTGGTTGCTGTTAATCAGCCCAAACTATTAACCCTACATCAAAATTCGGATCACAACCGTGTTACAGTGCGCAAATATAGGGTTTCGTATTCGCCTATATACAAACATTACGTGGCTACCGTCAGTCGGATATTTTTAACGGTAGCCTTCGAGGTGTCTGAGGTATATTAACTCCGAAATAATCTCCAAGCATTCCTGCGCTAAAATAATTGAAATTCAGACGAGTAATCAGCTACCCACTGAATAGCACAGCCCGTTGCACGAGCGAACCCACCTTTGAGAGAATATATTATCGGAGCATTAAACCGCCATCCGTGCAAATAAAGCCTAGGCCGCACATCTAGTTGCACGTCGGTCGACTTCCTCTTTGCGGAGTTAAATTTTTAATAAGATTGGGCAAAAGACGCCGGTTGACAAAAACAACTTCGAGACATTCACTATAGTGCCGCGAGCTCGCTCGCTCACTTCACTTCCACCATGTCCACCACGATCAAAGCGATCGCAGTACGAAAAGTTCCGATAGAGCAGTGCAACGTGGATCGGGGCAGTTATTTGGGTAATTTTCGCACCTCCCATGCCATGCGTTCGAATAAGAGGCAGAAAACGCGACAACAGATTGATTCGGGCGCGGTCCGCTACGCGCCAAAGCGCGAGCGTTGGGAACACAACGCGCTGAATGCATTCACTGTAGTGCCGCGAACCCGCTCGCGCACGCAATTTCAACGTACGCTTCGCAATCAAAGCGATCGCAGGACAAAAAGTTTCGATAAAGCACCGCAGCGTTGGTCGCGTCAGTTATTTCAGTAACTTAATTTTCGATCTTCCATGTCATCATGTCATTTCTACCGAAGCCAAGGCAAAAAAAAAGCAACACAAAATTCATTCGGGCGCGCGGCCTGCTGCGCGCCAGAAGGCGAGCGTTGGGAGCGTCTGCTAGCATCCCCCTGTCTAGGTGCCGCCACCGTCGGCGCCCGGGAGGAGCCGAGAGGAGGAGCGCCGGCACAGGAGGAGGAGAGGGGAGATGCGGGTACCGTCCCAGGCACCTTAAATACTGTACCCTCCGTGCAGCAGGAGTTCAGGCCACCCGTGAGCAAAGCGCACGTTTGGCGTACGCCAAACAATCGGCCGCTCTGTTACCTCTGCGGGGAGTCCGGCCACATCCTCCGCCACTGCCCTTAACGGCCGTGGCTTAGCTTGGTTAAGCCTCTTGATTGCGAAGCTTCTCGTTCTTCTTCCGTCTCCGTAGCTCGCTGATGCTTCCTCTTTGCATTCTGCCGAGCTGCCTTGTTCGTAGGCACCACCGTAACATCTGGCTGTATGATTGCCTTGGCGAGAGGAGCGGAGCTGTTTTATACAGCTGGTGTGACGTCACTCTGACCGTAGCGCCCCTGGTGAGAGGAGCGGGAGTTAGGCCGCCGTTGGTGGCTACCACATCGCCTCGCGACGGCGTGAGATGGGGCCCCATTTTTACACAGCTGGTGTGACGTCACACCGACCGTAGCGCCCCTAGTGAGAGGAGCGGGAGTTAGGCCGCCGTTGGTGGCTACCGCCTCGCCTCGCGACGGCGTGAGATGGGGCCCCGTTTTTACACAGCTGGTGTGACGTCACTCTAGATCACGTGGTGTGACGTCACGCAGCGAGGTCACGCTAAAGGTCAATGGTGCCTACCACCGCCTCGCCACGGAACGGGCTGAAGTGCGACCTAAAGTAGTGTTGCTTCGCAATAAAAAAGCAACACAAAATTCATTCGGGCGCGCGGTTGCGCGCCAGAAGGCGAGCGTTGGGAGCGTCTGCTAGCATCCCCCTGCCTAGGTGCCGCCACCGTCGGCGCCCGGGAGGAGCCGAGAGGAGGGGCGCCGGCACAGGAGGAGGAGAGGGGAGATGCAGGTACCGTCCCAGGCACCTTAAGCAACTCCTAAACACAATTCAACATGGTGGCGTGCTGCGACGACAGCTTCAGTGAGTTCGTCGATTTTGTCCGCCGCGCGGAAGATGTCACCAGTGACGAAGCATACAGTTTAGTGCACCCGTTGCGGCGGAACCTTAGGGATCGCCAGAATCCCATAGAAGTATATAACAACCAGGGATTCCTCGCAAGGTACCGCTTTTACAAGGCTGCTGTGCTCGAGCTTCTGTCCATGCTGCCAAGGCACGGGAACACAGTCGGACGTGGTTGTCCTGTGCCGCCGCTGTTGCAACTGCTCGTGACGCTGCGTTTTTACGGAGCGGGTACGATTCAAGTGGTCTCCGGAGGCCTTGTCAACGTGTCACAGCCAACAGTTTCCCGGGTTGTAACGCGAGTGTCGACTATGATTGCCGCTACTTTGTACTCGGCGCTAGTCAAGTTCTCTGAAGCGGGAAAAATGCATCAGGCCATGTACGACTTGAACAAGATTGCACAGTTTCCCTGAGTGACTGGTTGTGTTGACTGTACCCACGTACGTATCAAAAGCCCGGGCGGAGACGACGCCAAAGTATTTAGAAACAGGAAGGGATACTTCTCAATCAATGCGCAGGTAAGTGCACTTAACTTTCAGGGTGAGCATAGAGACCGGAAACAACGGCACTTTTGAAGAAGAGGCAGCGGACGAGAATAAAATTAGTTACAAATCAGAGAACAGTTAATGTACGCGACTTCGCGGGTGCCTCACAGTTTTGCGAGCTGCATGATCTGCCTCATCACACTTTATTTTCTCTAATACGAAATAAATTATTGTAGTATATATATATACATATATATATATATATATATATATATATATATATATATATATATATATATATATATATATATATATATATATATATATATATATATATATATATATATATATATATATATATAGACTCATGCATTTTACAACTCTTACAATTGGAAATTGCTACACATGGTCGTCCTTGGAAGGGCATAAAAAATAAGGTGTACATAAAAGCATAATAGGTGCAACATTCATTTATGTTAAATCTTTTGGCACGTTTGCAGGCTATCACAGGAGCTCACCTGGATTTTTTTCATCTAGTTGCAAGCTGGCCGGGCTCGGCACATGACAGCAGCATTTTTGACTATAGCAATGCAAGAGTTCGTTATGAAGAAGGAACTGTCCCTGGCATACACCTTGGCTCCTTGGAAACATGGGGTATGCTTACCGGCCGTTTCTAATGACTCCACTGAGAGATCTTGGAGGTAGCCCAGAGTACAGGTAAGTGCATACATCACAATATTGCATGGCAACTGCAGGAAAATGTGGAACGTCACTTTATTCATGTACAACAAGTCGCAGATACGAACGAGGAACTCCATCGAAAGGGCCTTCGGCGTCTGGATAAGAAGGTTTCCATGTCTAGGTATGAAGCTGCAAATTGAAACATCTGTAATCGTCATCACAGCGTGCGCTGCTTTGCACAACTTTGGCCGAGACCGCTCATGTGATCAAATGCCGCCTGCTCCCCTGCAACAGGACACATGCAACCCTCAGCAGCCCTCCCCAGCTTTGCAACCTCAACAGCCGCATCCCGTTGACTCGGCAAGTGGCTTCAGGGCACGAGCAAGCATTATTCAGCAGTATTTTTCATAGTGTGGCAAAGCAAAAGTAACATGACATGCACCTTCAGATGACAAGGTTCTTTATGTATACTAAGTACTTTTTTGGACCGCGGCCATTTTGAGCTTTATGAGCTCCAGTTTGGCCTTCTTATTAGTGCATTCAAGTTCATGCAATTCCTTTGCATGCCTCATGTTAAGTACATGCTCGGCTCTCATGAGCTTCATTTTGAGGAAATGCTCCCTGCTCTTTCGCTGATTGTCGTCAGTCACAGCTTTCAGGCGTGCACTGAGCTCCTCTCCAACGGCTGTCTGCTTAGCGCAATTCTCCGCTGCACTGGAGCTATGGGTTGCGGGGCACCTGCCAAAAGTGACAGAGATTGCGAGGCAGCTGCTACTCCTCCAGGCGGCTAATCTGCTTCAGCAGCAGGTGGACCATTTTCGTGTCTTCGGCACACTCTGCCAGTCTGCTGCCACCGCCAGGGCTCCCTATGGTATCTCACTGATAGGTCATATCTGCAAAAAACATTTGTACTTTTGTTTTCATCACAACTCGTGATCACCACATGCATAAAAGCTGACTTTGTGTAAACAGATAAATTTTGGTCGCACTTATCCTAGTGAGCAGCTGCAGACATTTACGAGTCATCACAGTACATTGTTCAGTACACAATTTCAAGGACTGTGCTTTGTTTGCAAGTTTGGGGTTAGTTTGTGTGTGCTTTATGCAATGGAATAAATTATTAATACTGCAACCCACATAGTTCAGCTGGCTTCTTCTGTTCTTATACTTATGACTCGTATGACAGTGCACTGGCAGTAGTTTTGGCTACCGTTGTTGAAATCATTCAAACAAACAAGAGAAACAGTGGATTCACTGGAGTTTGCTAAGCTGGCTTTTTTTGTAGCTACCCAATGGGGAGTGCTGACTGCTGGCGACAATACTCTATATGCAGGGCACTGTCAATAACAGCAGTGCAACCATTTCCTGATTCATGCTTGCTGCCAGTGTCTGATGTCCTGCGGCTAGTCGCAACTTCATGTTTTGGAGGAGGCTCTCACAGTGCAGAGCAGGAAGCACATGCATTACACCTGCGGGAGGCATATGCATTCTATGAAGAATACTTTTTATGTATTTCATTCATTTATTTACACATACAGGGAGACATAGCCCCGACGCACTCAACAGCGCAGGGAATATTTTCGCCGGCAACTTTTTCCCAACGATAGCCAAGCAGTCGGCGTCCATATACTCTGCGGCTCGCTCCCTGCTGCTTTGCGGAGCTTCAGCCCGAATCTTACCAACGTGGTTGCGTCGCCGCTCATAGAGCAGAATGCCCGCAACTGATAACAGAGTGAGGCACTTGATCGAAATACATGAAAACGTAAATAAAACGGGAACTGGGCTATACCACTGAGTGCACAACAAAGTGTCCGCAAATCAGTAAACGCTTTCAGTGTAAACAAATGCGGCGGCCATTGGCTTGCATCGGGATATGCAATGAGCGAATGAGTGCGTGCTAAACAGTCAGCAGGACGAGTAGAGAGTAAGGAATTCAGTCATGTCACCAGCTGTTATAGCATGATATGGCCTCAGACGTGCGTTGATACACCAGGTATGGATAAAAGCTAGCTCGTACTGTTCGGTACATCTTCGCAATAACCTTGCTGCTTGCACACAGTGTCACGCAATTCATCGGTCGCGTGGGATTTTAAAACCAGCTTTTGGGAGCTCTGTCTACCCGACCGCGGCGGCTGCGTTTTTATGGAGGAAAAACGCTAAGGCGCCCGTGTGCTGTGCGATGTCAGTGCACGTTAAAGGTCCCCAGGTGGTCGAAATTATTCCGGAGCCCCCCACTACGGCACCTATTCTTCCTTTCTTCTTTCATTCCCTCCTTTATCCCTTCCCTTAAGGCGCGGTTCAGGTGTCCAAAGATATATGAGACAGATACTGCGCCATTTCCTTTCCACAAAAACCAATTATTATTATTACTACAACGTTAGAAAAGGATGCGTCCGCTGTCCGCACCGCAACAAAGCCAACGCTGCGATGCGACGGCAGTGAGCGGTCAGAACGCGTTCCACGCGCTAGGCTACGACTACATCGTTATATACTGCGTCGTTCCGTTCCTATAATAATAATAATAATAATAATAATAATAATAATAATAATAATAATAATAATAATAATAATAATAATAATAATAATAATAATAATAATAATAATAATAATAATAATAATAATAATTGGCTTTTAGGGGAAAGGAAATGGCGCAGCATCTGTCTCATATATAGTTGGACACCTGCATCGCGCCGTAAGGGAAGGGATGAAAGAGGGACTGAGAGAAGGAAGGAAGAAACGCAGTAGTGGAGGCCTCTGGAATAACTTCGACCACCTGGGGATCTTTAAGCTGCACAGACATCGCACAGCACACGGACAACGCATGCCTTGCGCGTCGTGCAACCTCTCTCGATATCGGGTGGGACATGCTGTCATAAGACGCCGCGAAAAGCTTCGAAATCCACACTGAGACAGCAAACATGCAGCGGTTTGGTTATTTGTTTCTGAGGAAAGGAAATGGCGCAGTATATGTCTCATATCTCTGTGGACACCTGAACCGCGCCGTAAGGGAAGGGATGAAGGAGGGAGAAGGAAGGAAGAAAGAGGTGCCGTAGTGGAGGGCTCTGGAATAACACCGAACACCTGGGGATCTTTAAGGTGCACAGACGTCGCACAGCACACGGGCAACGCATGCATTGCGCTTCGTGCAACCTCTCTCGATATCGGGTGGGACATGCTGTCATAAGACGCCGCGAAAAGCTTCGAAATCCACACTGAGCCAGCAAACATGCACCGATTTGGTTATTTGTTTCTGAGGAAAGGAAATGGCGCAGTATATGTCTCACATCTCGGTGGACACCTGAACCGCGCCGTAAGGGAAGGGATGAAGGAGGGACTGAGAGAAGAAAGGAAGAACGAGGTGCCGTAGTGGAGGGCTACGGAATAATTTCGACCACCTGGGGATCTTTAAGGTGCACGGACGTCGCACAGCACACGGGCAACGCATGCATTGCGCTTCGTGCAAACTCTCTCGGTATCGAGTTAGACATGCTGTCATAAGCCGCCGCGAAAAGCTTCGAAATGCACACTGAGCCAGCAAACATGCAACGGTTTGGTTATTTGTTTCTGAGGAAAGGAAATGGCGCAGTATATGTCTCACATCTCGGGGGACACCTGAACCGCGCCGTAAGGGAAAAGATGAAGGAAGGACTGAGAGAAGGAAGGAAGAAAGAGGTGCCGTAGTGGAGGGCTCTGGAATAACTTCGACCACCTGGGGATCTTTAAGGTGCACAGACGTCGCACAGCACACTGGCAACGCATGCATTGCGCTTCGTGCAACCTCTCTCGATATCAGGTGGGACATGCTGTCATAAGACGCCGCGAAAAGCTTCGAAATGCACACTGAGCCAGCAAACATGCAGCGGTTTGGTTATTTGTTTCTGAGGAGAGGAAATGGCGCAGTACATGTCTCACATCTCGGTGGACACCTGAACCGCGACGTAAGAGAATGGATGAAGGAGGGACTGAGAGAAGAAAGGAAGAACGAGGTGTCGTAGTGGAGGGCTCCGGAATAATTTCGACCACCTGGGGATCTTTAACGTGCCCTCACATCGCACAGCACACGGGCGCCTTGGAGTATCGCCTCCATCGAAACGCGGCCGCCACGGTCGGGTTCGAACCCGGGAACTACTGATCAGTAGCCGAGCGCTCTAACCACTGAGCCGCCGCGGCGGGACTGACGGTAGTAGCAGTGTCTGCATTAACGGCTGATGTTTGCGGGCGGTGAAAGAGCATTTTGGGGTGCTCTTACAAAGTGCATGTTGAAAGCATCTGCCATTGCTGTCGGAGCCCCAAGAAGAGAATCGAAAACGGTTATTCATTTAATAATTATATAATATTATCACTCAGTCACACACTGTTAGTTTTTATTCCCCAGTAACTGCGAGCGCCTTTGTGCTTGAGCGCTTTAGAGGAGAAAAAAAACTATGGGAGAAATATATATAAGTCGAGCCCTCTTATAACGAACCTGACGTTCGTGGGAATTGAGTTCGTTGTGTCCGAAGTTCGTAGTAAGTGGACTTCTCATATTACAGTCAAAAATGCAAAGGTACACAGAATCGGCGTTTATTTCTTCAATAACTGAGGATTGATGGTCTGCTTATTCAAATCAGCTTCAAGGTTGCTTTCCTAGCTCTTCAGCGTGGTCATGTGCGCCCGACGGAAGCCTGCTGCCGATGAGCTGCTTTAGGGTTGCGATATAACTAAATCGCATTTAAAGCACTGACGTCAACCAGGCGTAGGTAGGCCTTCTCCGTCATTGTTTTGAGCAGAGAGAGAGAAGGACATACGGAAAGACAGGGAGGTTAACTAGGCTATGCCTGGTATGCTACCCTACACGTGGGAAGGGGAACGGAGGGAGAGAGAGAAAAGGGAGATGAGCACTTTCCCACATGTCTGTTGGCCAATACTTGCAGGTACACAGGACACACACTGATAGTTCACAACCTTGCACTCAGTCCTGAGTCCTTTAAGAACGTGAACAAATTTCTGGAAGTCGCGAAGTGCTCGTATTTCAGGCTAAATTAGTGCGTGGCTCGAAAACAAGTCCTGCCAGATTTGCACCAACGACGCGTTACCACAGAATCCACATTCATGTGATAACGCGGGTGTTCGATGGCGTCTTCCACTGTTTCTGGTCCCATAAACACCACCTTACTCCGTCCGCAACAAACGTAAAAAACAAAAGGTGATAATAAATCGGAAAAGTCCTAACAAGAAAAAAAAAGTGTGAACCGACGCCAAAATCAAACACTCGCATAAGAGGCGGACGACGTGAAATCAACAAGCACGTTATTGTGACGGCTACACAGCATAGTGGCCGACCGGAAAAGAAAAAAATGCCAAATTGGAAAAATGGTTTGCCTGACTTCTCTGATACTTACTTGTAAGAGTGCTGGGTTAATTTTTTATTCATTTTGGTCATAGGGATTAATTATACGTGCATATCAAGATGATTCAAACATAAAAACGTGCGTAGCCTCGCTCCCATATCCCACATATATTCGAAAAAGAGCCCTTTTCGTGAGGCGCCCTTTTCGCAAGGCGCCCTTAAAATCGCGTAAGGTTGGTTTTTGAAGCGGCCTTTAGCCTTTTCTTACATTACGCCTTAGGCCGTCCTTAGCGAAGGAAAGGAGCATTTGTGAATAATACCCCTGTCACACGGGCACTTGTAAGGCCTTAGAAATTAAGGTCCTTTGCCCCAAAGGCGCGTGACGCGCATCTACACGGCAAAGCGTCGAGACCTTTGCGATAAAGTTCCGTACCAATAAAGGCTGCCGTCAGCGGCCTTAAAGTTGCTTAAAGGAGCAACCCAGACGGCAGCGCCAGCTAGCGAGCTCAAAGAATAAAAAATTGACACAATTTTTAGTTTTGAAACCGTAAAAAAATATCTAATTTATCTTATTCAATGGTTAATTTTGCGTTACAGTGCACTTAACCGTAGAGGAGGCTATGACTAAAGACATCCACACTGCTAAGAAAGGTCTTGAACGGTTTTCAGCAGCCGCATCGACACACACGTGCTTGCGCATCTCGCTTTGCTGTTTTTCTTCGTTTGCTCTTTGTTGTGTGCGTGTTTTGAGTTTGCTTGTGTGTACAAAGACACAAGCAACAAATCACGCTTCTCGAACACAACGAGGAGCCGAACGGAAAAGTGCGCCTACCGTGATCGGACCGAGAACGATGAAAAAAAAAAAGAAACTTTGTTTCAAAATATCCCTTTCTCACCGTCAGAACGCTTGTTTATTATCGTGATAGCTACTTTTCCAACACAAACGAAAGCACTCTTAGCTGAAGTGTTACCGTCTGCTTTAATTTCATAATGTTACTAGCGCCGCTTCACACACAGCGGTGACTTTTGGCATTCACGGAGGCCGCGTTCTAGCTCCTTTGGATTTGCCGTGTAGCAGCGTCGCTGCTCCTTTTCGGTTTTCCTCCTTTAGTGCAATAAGACAACTTTACGGCAAAGGCCGAGAAGAAGTCCCGTGTGACAGGGGTATAAGGCTGTTAGTCTATTTAGGGGGTTTTTAGGTGCACTTAGGGCACCTGGATGCCGCTCGCCTCTGCTTTCAGGGTGGGGACACCCTTTGTACTACCCCGCGCCGCCGTTTCCCCCTCGCAGCTACATGTTGGGTCCCACGCGTCAGTTGCGTGCAGTGCGCTACGTGTCTGGCACGGTTTCTGTGCGGTCGCGTGGCGACTGTAATAATGCTGCTGATCTGGAAATATACAGTACGTATTTTTTTCCCTCGTGGCAGTAGTGTTTTGGCAGTTTTAAGTGTGTTACTGATCCGGAGTTCTCGGGTTCGAACCCGACCGCGGCGGCTGCGTTTTTATGGAGGAAAAACGCCAAGGCGCCCGTGTTCTGTGCGATGTCAGTGCACGTTAAAGATCCCCAGGTGGTCGAAATTATTCCGGAGCCCTCCACTACGGACCTATTCGTTCCTATCTTCTTTCACTCCCTCCTTTATTCCTTCCCTTACGGCGCGGTTCAGACAGATACTGCGCCATTTCCATTCCACCAAAAACCAATTATTATTATTATTATTATTTATTAAGTGTGTTTTATGCGTGATGCACTCGCTCCGACTACTCGCCAGTCGAAAAAGTACGGCAGACTGCTGTGTTTCCCAGTCAACGGCTGTACTTTAAAAGGACAGCAGTTATTTCGTGTTCCTTGATAGTGACAATGTGAATTATATTAGGGCCAACAAATTCCATAGAATTATGCTGCTTTTGTTGTATTGAACGTAAGGGCTGCTCACAAGGCTCCAAGTTTCTCTTATATACAAGCAGCGCAGAGCATGCATGACCTGATAAATATAATATTTTTGCGTAGTCAACATTGTTTTTAACATTTTCTAAAATGCCTTTGTCTTGTTGCTGCAGCGTATGTGAAAAATTCCGCGTAATAATGTCAAATTCCTCTTCCAAGTAATCTGTAACCTCACTGCTCTGGAGTAGAAAGCTGAGGCCACGTCTGAAGCCAAATGGTCATATTTGCTGAACTGCTTTCCTTAGTGGCTTGTACCGCAACAAAACAATTCAAATGGTTTCCTTTCCCTTTGGATGGTGTTGACTACATGTAGACTGATCATGCGATGCGACCACATCTTCCTAATTCGTAGTGACCAAGTCGCTTCATTCGAGGACAAATTTTACTAAGCAATTTTCCTAAACAATTTCTTAAGTTGATGGGGATCCGGCTCGGGCTGGACCTGGTGCTCACCCTCGGCCCTCCGCCGCCCAGGAGTGCTCTGCTGTGCGACTCCCGCGCCGCCCTCAGCCGCCTGCAATCTAACGGCCGCGGTATACCACTTCTGCGGGAAATTCGCTCGCGCATCGAGCGCATCGCGCAGAGAGGATGTGCCGTGCGTGCACAGTGGGTGCCCGGTCACTGCGGCATTGCCGGCAACGAAGAAGCTGACGACCTCGCGACCACTGCACACCTACTACCTGCCAGCGATCTGCCCCTTGCGCTGGAGGACGTGCGTGCGGCCATACACGGCCATCTCCGAAAGCAGCACCCCGACCCACAACATTGCAGGAGGTCAGCGCATCGACAGTATCACCGGCTGTCGCGCACTTACACGGTCACAACGCGCAATGATCCTCCGCGCGCGCATTGGCTGCGTGTGGCCCGGGGAACGACGGGTGCGTCACGGAATCGCGACGAGTGATGTGTGTGACGGATGCGGTGCAGTGGAAACACTAGGACACCTGCTCCTTCACTGTGCCGCGTTCGCTGATGCTCGTCGCGATATGCTCGCGGCCTATAGGGCGCAGGGCATACTACCAGACTCCACCAAGACGCTATTGTTGCCGCAGGACAGTGCGCGCACTCGTGAGCGAACTTTGGTGAGCCTCTGTGCATTCCTCGAACACACGGGCTTGACGTCCCGTCTGTTCTCCGTCAGAAAGTTACACGCAGTGACCGAACGCTCCGCGAGTTCTACCTTGAACGATTAATAACTGGACGCCCCACTCCAGTTGCGGCCAACACAGTGCTGTGCGCGTGTGTTTTAATTCCTCTAAAAAAAAACTAATCAGCGCGCACAACCTGGACACATCTTTTATTGTGTAACTAGTTTGTACATATTAATTCTCCCCCTATCCTCTCTATCTGTCCCCTCACCTCTTTCATTTCATTTCTCCATTCTGCCTGCTATCATTTATTTCCGCTGCCCCAGCTCAGGTGCTTCAGTATCGATGGCAGATGCCGGGGCTAGCAAAAAATCTTTTCCTTCCTTTTTACTATATTTTAATTAAAAAAAACCACTACCAGCACCACTTTGAAAACATGAAAAATCATCAAAAGCGACTGATGCAAAAAGAGGGCCTAAAAAAAATCAGCCCCTGGTAACTATTTATTTTCATTCCCATTGTCCCTGCCATAATAAACTAAGAAAGAGGAGCCGGAGCAACAAAGGAAAAAATTGAAAATTGGTTTTTGAGGAAAGGAAATGGCGCAGTAATTGTCTCACATATCTGCCGTAAGCGAAGGGAGGAAGGTGGGAGTAAAAGAATAGAGAAATAGGTGCCGTAGTGAAGGCCTCCCCACTAATTTCGGCCACCTGGGGGGCGTTTAACATTCACTGACATCGCACAGCACACGGACGCCTTTGCGTTTCGCCCAACCCTGCTGCTGCTCTCATCGAAAGAGGAAAAAAAAGTAATCTATAGGATATGGTTGCCCAGAAACACACGTGAGGAATTTTACTGACGTGACCGCGTGACTGCATTGAAAAGAGCCTTTTTTCCCCAGTTGTGGTTTCTTAAAAGTGATACGAAAAGGAAGGAAAATAAACCATTACTGGAGAAAAAAGCTGCCTTGCCTTCCCGTCACGCAGCCACGGCTTCTTTGCTTACTGGACGCACAGAAGATTGGTTTGGCGCCAGGATGTTCGTAGTGAGCTGGCGCAAAGAAGTAGAGAGAGGAGAGCTGATATAATGCCTTCGTGACATTAAGATAAAATAAATAATATACTGAACAATACGCTGCGACGAGAGCTTCACATACTCGCTTACCCGCAAGAGCGCATAAATAATACGGCTGTCTTATTTGAAAACGCTTTCGTGATCAGGCTGGGAAGAAGCCAAAGGCGCTCGGCAACTTTTGATGTGGCCTGGCTGCTTTTAGCACAAGCCTTTCAGCTTTCTTGGCCTACGTCATCAGTGCAACCGCTTGTGGTCTGGTGGCCATAACATGCGACTTTTGACAGCGTGGTGCAGAACGCGCGATATGTACCGAGGCGGCTGTAATCGGGAGAAGAAAGGCCGCGACGCGTAACGACGACTTGCTTCAAATCGGAAGAAGAAAGTCTGCGGAGAACGCACAAAACTTGCAAAACCGATGAGAAAAGGGGCACGCCCCTTTGCTTGAAGTGAGCTCGTAGTGTGTGTGTGATGCAGCAGTCAGAGACCAAGTTATGAGGGACTGTTGTGTTTCCGGGTGTTCTGCCCACACTATTTATGTGCACCGACTATTTGGCTTTACTCGTGACAGCGAGCGCCGAAAAAATTGCCGATCGCAGGACAAACCAGACTACCTGACAGTTGACCTCAAAATATGAGTGTTAAGGCATGCGAAACGCTTGTTTTCCAGAACAATTTCTGCTTGGGGCGGAGGAATAAAGCAGAAATTATCTTTGCATAATCATAATTATTTAAATTAGCAGCCATAAAACGCAATTTCTCGCTTTGATTTCATGGCGAACGAAAAGCTGCCTGAATAGCAGTATTTGGCCAAAATGCAACTGCAGCTCGAAATAAGTAATCCTGATTGTTGGAAATGTAATTGAAATGTAGAGTATCCGGGTCAAAAGGTTGCACTGGAATATGCTGCACAAGTTGCAAGAAAGGTTTTTATGAAGGAACACAACGCAAAGTAAACGCTAGAGAAGAGAACCAGCACGCATGAGTGGACCGAATGTTCATAAGGCGCCGACTTTATCGGCTGGTTAACTGCGAAAGGTAGTGTACTTTAGAGTAACTGCCTCTGATTCACTGTTTAAACTATCTCTGGCACCACTCTCTCAAGGCAGAACACCAAATTTCCTGAATTCCTCGCGGAAGCTGCAGTTTTCGATACGGAGCGCCGCCGCATTGCGCTCAATGCAACTGAACGGGAGAGTGAGACCAAACATGCCACCGCCGGGAGCGGTGTCTTCACCCTGAAAGCGGCGCTGGCCCATCGAGGCACCCTAGGTAGGGTGGCAAGAATGCTAGGCACCCTACGCTAGGTGCAGTGCGTTAGCAGCGCCACACCTCACTGGTGCGGCAATGGGGGGCGCACGCACAGGCCTTGTCGTCTGCTTGCCGCGGCTAGTGGCCTTGTCCGCTGTGCTGTCACTTCTCGCGGTGCGTCTGTTTTTCGTGCCTCGTGAGAACATGAACGACAACATCGCCGAAGTCCTTTTTATGGTTTCTGGAGTCATCCGACAGTGAGGATGAGGAAGCCGACGCAGTGCTTTGCTTCGCAGCAACGCAGTTGGTTCGGACAGATCGCAAGCGAATTACCAATTACTACGAAAGCGTTGTAGCTAGATTTTTCAGCTTTGGATGCGTGAGACTGTTCAGGTTGTCACGAAAGACGTTTGAGGAACGTTCAGCGCGCTTCGAGGCATCTGTGCATTTTCCGACGCCTCGAGGAGGGCGCCCACAAATCCCCGCCGAGAAGTCGTGCCTCATTGCCCTGAGCAACCTGCGCACGCAGAAGGGCATGTATAGGATCGCCGACACGTTCGATGTGTCCGAGTCGTCGGTTTCGCTGTGCCTGAAAAGAGTTGTGGACTTCCTATTCGACATCAGTGGAGATGTCATCGTGTGAACAAATCAGTTGTCGCCCCGTCTGAAAAAAAAATCGTGTGAAATCGCGCATGCACATGGGCGGCCTGTCACAACACTTCGCAGTTGAAACTCAGAACAGTACCTCGTGTTGAGCAGATAGAGAATGACTCCGGATCCGTCGGCGACGGGGAAAACTTCCAGCCTTCCAACGAAGGCTGGTACAACATGCTGTGAAAGCTGCCAGATCCAATGGGGCCCTGGAATAGGGGCTCCACTCGCTGAAGAGGGCAAAGATATCGCAAGATGAAAACGACCTCCGCACTCTGAAGTGTATAGAAACTAGAGCAGTAAAGTTTACTCTCTCCTATGCGTAAGTTGTCCATCGATATTGACGAGCATTGCGATCGTCGGCTGCAAACGTCGTCTGCTAAGGCCGCCCACACGTGTACAACTTTCCTGCACCTCCGTCCTGCACCTCCGTCGTCGGCCAATGTTCCTTGCACCACAGCGACATCACGGCTGCACCGAAATCAATCGCGGACAGTGGTGCAGGGGACGCTGTGAATCAAGGGCTTTGGTGCAGCGCATCGTGAAACGCTGCCGGCGGTGCAGAGAACCACGGCTGAATCGAACAAAGCTCATATGTGGTCCACCACAGTGTCGCGCCATTTGACCTTCACCTTTGATCTTTCGATTCGCCGGTAGAGGGTGGTAGAATAGGCCGCAGCGTTCACTGGGTGGCCAACCTCTCGCGATGAACCATGAATTTGCCACCTGCCAGGGTGGCAGGGTGGGCCAGCTGCCTATCCAGTGTGCGGAACGCACTAACGTTACAGACGCCAAGCCGCGTCTACTTGCCCGATACACCACAGCTTCCGCTCTCTAAGCAAGTTCAGCATTAGTTAATCCGCAGCTAATATTTTTTTTTCCGGAAAAATCGCTCATAGTTGGGCGTACGCAGTTACTAGCGTACGTAGCGTCTCTGCAGGCAGCGAATGAGCATGGGCAGAACGCTACGCATCTCAGCGTCTTACGGGCGTACACACGCTACAAACCGTAACGTGCGCGTGCTACGGGCACGTTACGGGATGCATTGACAAGATGGCGGTGCTCTGCTCGCCCGCTTCGGAATACATGCATGTCGCCACTCGATCCTCCGATGCAATAGCTCGCTCAAAAAAAAAAATGAAAATCGGTTTTTGGGGAAAGGAAATGGCGCAGTATCTGTCTCAGATATCGGCGGACAGCTTAACCACGCAGTAAGGAAAGGGAAAAAAGAGGGAGTGATGGAAGAAAGGAAGAAAGAGGTGCCGTAGTGGAGGGCTCTGGAATAATTTCGACGACCTGGGGATCTTTAACGTGCACTGACATCGCACAGCACACGGGCGGCTTAGCGTTTCGCCTCCATCGAAATGCGGTGGTGGTGCCGAACGTTCTTTGTTTGAGCTCTTCCACTTTTCTGCAGTTTTTTGCTTTTGTGCGTGAACTGCGTCCTCGTCATCCTTCGGGATGGCGGGAGTACAACCCCTGCGTCCACCCGTGGTCGCCGTTGACAAGACTGCGGCTCTACCAGGTGGCAACTCTAGTGCTGATGTGGAGCTTCCAGATTCGTCTGATGAATCCACGGTGTCAGCGATGGATACTGACAGCAGCAGCTTCACGCTTGTTGAGTCGCGCCGCCTGAAAAGGAAGTTGCGCCGGACATCGACAGCGGGTGAGTTGTCTACGAGGAATGTTGACCAGCCAGGTGTCTTCTCAGTGGCCTTCGTTCCTACAACGCAGACGGCTAATCTGAACACCATTAACAGACAGCGGCTAACCCAGTTTTTCGACCGGGTTGTTCCGGGACAAGTCTGTGAAGTCAGAATTAATGCATGGAAGAATGTCCTGACAGTAGATGTTGCATCTCAGGCATCAGTAGACAAGCTGAAAGAAATGAGCGTCCTCGGTGGCATGGCGGTCCGCTCCTACGTTGCTTACGGGAAGCGGACAACCACTGGAGTTATCACTGATGTTGACCCGGAGATAGCTGACAAGGTCCTCTGGTCGCTGATTAAATCTACGGCGCGGATTGTTGACATTCATCGTTTCGGGCGCTCCAAGTGTGTCAAACTAGTTTTTGAAACTGACGCTCTGCCATCCCACGTCAAGGTGGGCTATGTGAGGCATCCTGTCCGCCTGTATGTTCCCAAACCTGTTCAGTGCCACAAGTGCAACAAGATAGGTCATGTGAGTGCTGTTTGCACGAATGAGGTATCCTTCCGTCGATGCGGCGGGATGCACAAGCATGACACCTGCACGACGGAGGCTATAAAGTGCGCCAACTGCTCGGGCGCCCATGAAGCCACAGCTAAGGACTGCCCTAAGCTGCAAAACGAAAGACTCATCCTGAAAAAAATGGTGAAGGGCAATTCGACCCACCAAGGAGCGGCGGCATGTATTCGTCGCAGCAAACATCGTTCCCGGCGGCGTCGTCTGGTTCCACACAATTCTAGTCCACCTGCACCACAGTCGCAGGAAGTATCAGCTCAGCCGGCACAGCAGCATGAGCCTAAGAACGATAACAAGACGTCTGCGGCCGTGTCCCATGTTACCGCAGTAGCTCAGTCTGATGCGTTTGTGTTACCTTCTTCCTCTAATGCTGAATGGCCTGCTCTGCCATCCAGGGAGATCGCCATGGCAAGACCAAGACCGGTTGCCACTCCAGCTGACACTGTTGGCAAGCCCGAAGGTCAGGATGTGAGCATAATGTTAAAAAAGCTTGTGTGTTCAATGCGCGTGCTGCTTTCAGGCATTAACACGCCAACAGCAAAGATTGTTGTGCAGTTTTTGGATGCACTTGAGCCGCTCTTGGTGGCGTTGCAGTAATTCATTATGGCACAACCAAAACCCACCTCATCTGTGCCAATGCACGTGCGCCGTAGTGTAGTGGTGCAATGGAATGCCCGAGGCCTACGAGGTCGTCTGGGTGACTTCCGGCAACGCGTCCACAAGTACCGCTTCACTGTGCTAGTTAATGTGAGCCCAACATGCCGTCGCCTTTCCGCCTTTCTGGATACGTGCTGCTGTGGTCTCGCACAGAAGACGAAACTAGCAAAGTGTTAGTTTCATACGCCAAGACATTGCGCACGTCCGCTTAGTTCTACAGCCACACAACACAAACCATTACATCTGTTTGACAGTCACGCTAAAAGGACGGGTCTTTTCGATAATCAGTGCCTACATTCCACCTAGAGATGCCATTGATACTTCGTACCTATATTCAGCCATCCAGAGTTGTCCAGCTCCTCATATCATAGTGGGCGATTTTAATGCTCATCACTCTCAGTGGGGCAGTGCTGTTATGAATAACCGAGGCAGGAACCTGTTTGACTTTATGCACTCCCAGAACTTCAACAATATCAACGATGGTTCACCTACGTTTCTGCGTGACACGTCGTACTGCAGCTGCTTGGATCTGGCGTTTGTTTCAGCAAGTCTCCAGTTTTACGTCAGCTGGTGCAGTGACGTGGAAACACATGGGAGTGACCACATTCCAACGTATGTTTGCGTCAAGTGGTACGCACCTACTACTCCGTCTCGCGTGCGATTTACAGACTGGCCTGCCTTTAGGTCGTCCGTGGAGATTTCCTGTGTGGACCTCTCAACACCATCTAAAATAGAAGGCCTGATTACGTCCTCTCTCAGTGAGACCACGCGGTATATATGTGCGCCTACGCCAGGGTCTACTATTGACGTGGAATTCGAAAGACTACGCGCAGTCCGTCGGCGTGCCGAAAGGAAATACAGAAGAACCAAATCCACGTATGATCTTGCCCTTTGTCGCCGAGCTCAACGACAAATAAAGCTCCACCAAGCGAGACTAGGGAGACAACGTTGGAGGCAGTTCTGTTCATCGCTGGACCCTCGCAAGCCACTGTCGCGTATTTGGCATGTAGCCAGGAGCTTGCGTTCACCCCCGCAGGAACGCTATCCTTTCCATGCCCTGTCTATTTACCAACGCCGTAATAATGTAGAGGTAGCAGAAGAATTCTGCAAAATGGTTGTGGGCACAACTATGGTATCATCAACCAGTTTGGAGGCTTTTGTACTACCTTCACCAGATGACCACTACGACATGCTATTCACGATGCCTGAACTAGAAGCTGCTCTTTCCTCGTGTAGGCGTCCATCTGCACCTGGTCCTGACGGGATTTCGTACGCGTCCCTCTCTCACCTTGGCATGGAAGGCCGAACTGTGCTGCTCAGTTACTACAATGATACATGGGCTTCCGGAATCGTTCCAGAACACTGGAAGATCAGCCGCCTGGTTGCACTTTTGAAGCCTGGCAAACCTCCTTATGAGCTTACCTCATACCGGCCAGTTGCACTAGCAAGCTGCGTCGGCAAAGTTATGGAGCGAATGGTGCTTGCGCGGTTCGAATGGTTTTTAGAGCAGAATGCTCTCTATCCGGATATGATGACCGGGTTCCGGAGGGGACGTTCTTCGATTGACAGCGTAATCGACCTCATATCGACAGTGGAACATGAAAAACGTAGTCGCCGACTCTTCGCTGCTGTCTTCTTGGACATCAAGGGGGCCTACGATAATGTACTTCATGACACCATCCTTGATGCCCTTGACGACATTGGCGTTGGCTGCCGGATGTATTCGTGGATTGGGAGCTACCTCAACGGCCGGTCTGTTTACATGTCTACGCCTGATCGGGAGACTACCCGTCATCAGGTTTGCCGTGGAGTTCCTCAGGGAGGAGTTCTTAGCCCAACCCTATTTAACGTGGCATTGATTGGACTGGTGAATGAACTTCCCACTAACATTCGCATCAGTGCCTATGCTGATGATATCTGCATATGGGCGTCGGGTTCGACACGTCCGCAAATGCGTGCTAGATTACAACGTGCCGTGTCATCTATACTTCAAGGTACCTACGGCGTCAGGGTTTGCACTTGGCAGCTGAAAAATGTGCTGTGGTCGCATTCACGCGCAAGTCTGTCTGCCACTACCCGGTAACTCTTCAAGGGGTTGCAATACCATACGTCTCCCACCACAGATTTTTGGGCATTATCATTGACCGCGATCTGTCATGGTCGAGGCATATAAACATGCTAAAGAAAAGACTCACTCTTTTTTGCCATGTGCTTCGCTTTGTGGCAGGCATTAAATGGGGCCCAACGGAGCGCTCCTTGCTTCGACTTTCCTATACCCTCTTTATTGGCTACATTCGTTACAGCCTTCTTGTACTCTCTAACATTAATAAGTTCCTGCTTGCGGACATTAGAGAGTGTCCAAGCACAGGCGCTCAAGATATGCCTCGGATTACCACGTTGTGCCTCGAACAAAGGCACGATTGAGGAATCTCGTGCGTGCCCAATATCGGTCTACCTGTCACACGAACCACTTCGTGTATATTTACGTGCGCTTACACGGCACCGCTGTCACCCGCTGACGAAGATTTTTGATGAGCGACCGGACAGAAGTTTTGCACGCGCATTGCGCTTCCATCGCTCCGAATTGCCATCAGACTATGCCCTGCCGCATCATTCCTTGCAGCCCCCATGGGGAATCCACATCCGATGTTGTTACTTTTCTTGTTTTGCTTTGTGTATTTTGCTGTATAATTTTCCACCCCCCTGAGCAATGTAACGGGTGACGGGGCCACGTCAGGCAAAAAATGAATTGCCTTTTGTCCCGTCACCTCTGACAAATCGATGTCAAATAAACTTCAAACTTCAAACTTCAAACTTCAAACTAAACTAAATGGCTCAGCCTTCAGTCTGCCTGCATGTCCCTGGCATAATCAAGAAGTCTGCGATGCCAGTTAGCGGACTGAAGCAACTCGCACTTGCCTACATCTGGTCAGAATACCACAAATGTGTGCACGTCTACACGGATGGATCTGCGTCTCCAAATGCATCAACAGCAGCTTTCGCAATCCCTGCACAACAGACGACCCGCAGATTCCTTTTGGGACACAAGTCTACTTCAACCGCTGCAGAGCTTGTGGGCCTTCGGGAATCGATTCGCCACATCTGCGGAGAACCGCCTCAGGAGTGGAGCATTTTCACCGACTGTAAACCTGCGCTACACATTTTAGGATGCTTCCTACGCCACACAGCCTACCAAGCTCTGGCTCTTGATATCATTAGTCTCGTATCATTTTCTCAGGGAAGCGGCCACCGTATAGTGTTTCAGTGGATCCCCGGACACTGCAGACTCGATGGAAATGAGACCGCGGACGCTGAAGCAAGGAGCGCCTTCAGCAGTGGCCTGCGTACAGCTGTACTGTTCTCTATAGTGGACACAACTGGTCTCCTTTCGGAATTGATGAGGAGGGCGACGGCTAGGTACTTGGCCCTGCCAGACACCCGCCACATCCGCCTTAAACGGCTAGATCCGACGATGACCTTTTCAGTTCCTCGCGGAATACCTCGCCCTATTGCATGCGTTATCCGTAGACTACGTTTAAATGTGGCATTCAAGCGCAAATACTTGCACTTAATAGGACAAGCGGACTCCCCGGAATGTACCACATGTGGCGTGCTAGAGACTATAGAACATGTTTTAGTGGCGTGTCCAGCGTATGCACGTAAAAGACTCATACTCGCATCTGCTCTGAAGCCTATGGACACATCGCTCCTCTCTGAGGATTTGATCCTCGGCGCTTGGCCAGATAGTTTTAGAACTGTAAAGGCAACGCGAGCGCTCTCACGCTTTTTGAGCGACTCGGACTTTGTCTCGCGTTTGTGATGTCAGAAAGTGTGCCTTGTTTTTTTTTAAAGTAGTTTTTCATCTGCCTCCTCCCATCATCATCGTCCCCCATTGTGACCTTCTGTTATCTCCTCTTCCCGTACCCCAGAGCAGAGTAGCAGGCCAGATATTTATTTTTCAGGCCAACCTCTCTGCCTTTCTTATCAATAAACCCTCTCTCTCTCTCTCTCCATTGAAACGCAGCTGCCGCGGTCGGGTTCGAACCTGGGCGCTCAAAATGGAAGCGGTTCGCTTTTAATTCGTACACTCGCCCAGCGTAGAGGTATAAGCGATAACTAGCCCCTGTTTTTCAGATAATTTCGACATTTTCAAGCTCTTAGGCTTAACTAAATGCAGTGTTTTCCTCGCAGCGACGACACCTGGCGAAGTAACTTTTAGTCAGTTGCATCGCTTACTGCGTGCACTTTTAGTTGGCCGCGACGTGGTGCCCTTAGGAGCGCGCGTAAGCAGTAGCGCCATCTAGTGACAAGCTGTGAAAGCACATTAACGCTGGGTTGAAGAAATTTTCACCGTGATTACTGATAACTAGAGGGTGCATTGGCAGCCTTTTTTAAGTTCCAAGATGAAAAAATGCAAACAAAAACGTAACAAAATGTAATACAAAAATAGTGCGATTTGCTCCATACAATAGCCAGCAAATGTATTTGGTCGCGTCGTCTTAGAGTGCCGCGCGGCATACCTGGGGCTAGTAATGACTTCGAATTGAAAGGCTTCGCCGAAAGCATCCTTTGTACTAATTCGTTCGACGCGAGCAAATGGGAATTTTACTTAATTTGGCCGCGCTCATATTGCTACCGCTGTGCGCGGCCCATGACTCGTGCCTGTGCACGTGCAGGCTTCAGAAGACAAACAACGAATTTTCCGTTCCAAGGGAAGTCCCTGTAACTAGCCCTAGGCGGCAAAAATTGCAGCAGCAAAAAAAGCGCCTCCCTCGCCCACAGATGGTTTCCCTCGAGCTGCACGTCTGAACGACCTGTGCTGTCTTTCTGTGGAAGCCCGCGGGAAAGCCTGCATCCTGCTGCTGCTGCTGCTCTGCTGCCTGTCCTACACTGCCACCTAGTATCTTAGGCAGGAAGGAAGGCTGCCTTTGCTCCTGCGGAGCCCTTCGCGCTGTTCTTGAGCCAGCTGCATTTCGTCTATGCGTCACCAAGTTTCCTCGATGACGTTGCGAGCGATGGCGCAACCAATGACGGCCTGCGTAACGGCGTTGATGTCACTCCATTTTCCGAGCAAGACGCAGAATAAAAGGTCGTTGTTCCTCTTGTTTCGTTTTTCTCTTCCTCATAGCGACAAGAACGGTCCCGTCGAACAGACGTAACTCCATCCGTATAGTTTTCGTTATCAGCTCAACAACACTGTAGACGAGGAGGATAAAAATTACAGGATAGAGCGGAAATGCGAAAGTGTTTCCTTTTCTCCATCCATTTTTCACTTTGTTGTTGTTTTTAATTATTCTTGATTATCGTTCTATTTAATTTGTATTTTTGTTTTTATTTGAAATTTTTTATTGATATTATTTTTCGCTTTTTATTTTTCTTAGTTTGATTTTCAATATTTTAACTATTTTTATTTTCATTTCTGCTATTTTTATTCATTACATATATGCTCCTTATTAACTGCTGCGTAATCAACTTTAACATTTTATTTTAATTACCATGCAACTTATGATTGACAGATCGTGCGGGCAACTTCCGTCCGCTACTTTCGTCCACGCCACTCGAGCCAAGAAAGGCTTGCGTCCTTAAGCAGGGACCCTACTTTAAGAAGAGCCGTGCGTGACATAACTCGGATTTCTGTCTCCTGTGATTATTTGTGGGTGACCTACTTGCGTTACGGCGTGGTCTAGTGACTAGGATATCTGGCTTTCACCCAGATGGCCCGGGTTGGACTCCCGGCGGCGGAATGTGCGTTGGTCTCATGGTGTAATGGTTAGCACTCTGGACTTTGAATCCAGCGATCCGAGTTCAAATCTCGGTGAGACCATTTGTTTTTGCTTTTGAAATCTCGCTCTGACGACAGCTGCAGGTACGCGCGCTCTTTTCTCTTGAGTTATCCTAGTCAACGTTTTTCTGCAACTTTTTCATATGCACGGCTAGAATGAAGTAAACAATTTGCGCATGATTCAAAGCAAGAACGATATTTTTTTATCATAGGAAACCACCAAGTAAACAATAAGAATTCCATGTCTAGGTCAAAAAAACATGTTTTATTTTAGAGACTGTTTTGCAAAGCACTACCGTTTGCTCATGGTGTAATGGTTAGCACTCTGGGCTTTGAATCCAGCGGTACGAGTTCAAATCTCGGCCAGGTCTGTTTTTGTTTTGTTTTTAATCTAGCTCTGACAATAGCTGCAGGATACGTCCGATCTCGGCAGTTGAGTTATCCAAGTCCACGTTTTTCTGCAACTTTTTCATATACACGGCTGAAATGAAATAGGGGAACCCAAGCTGGATGGATGGATGGAAACAACTTTTATTAGAAAAAAAAGGAAAGAAAAAAATATTCCAGGGTTGTCTCCTACTGGTCCAGGAGTCCACGGGCTTGTGCCTCACATAAGGCCCGATCCACCGGCCATTTCTGGCCGGCGGGCTGAGCGGTTCGTAAAGCAGCCTCCCAGGAAGAATGAGTGGGATTGGGGATGGGGGGTCCTGCTAGTGGGGAAGGACATTCCCAAAGGTAGTGGAAAAGTGTGGATCTGGGCACGCCACAGGTGTTACAATGAGGAGGAAAGGTGGCGTGAAAGCATGAGAGACGGTAGGATAAAATAAAGCATCCCGTTTGTAATTGTCGCCATGTGGCGCTGGATAAGGGCGACAAAGTACTGTGGGGTGGTGGTAACGTCATGCGGCTGAGTTTGTAGAATGCGGTGATTTGATGATATGTATAAAGGACCGATGGAGCCTCTTGCGCAGGGTTGAGTGCCTGATCGTCCGGGGTCCGGCAGGAGAGTTCTCGGGCCAGCGCATGAACGCGCTCATTACCGTGGATCGAGGCAGAGTAACCGTTCGGTCGAGAGAGGTGGCTGTGGCAACAATACGGTGTGTGGCCGGCGTCGCCACGCCCTTTAGGTAGTGGCGGTATGCGGCCTAGGAATCTGTACAAACTTCGGTTATGTTTTTGTCAATGGTGGAGTGGGCGAGCGCAAGTGCGATGGCGGCTCCTTCCGCCTCTGCAGGTGAATTAGTTCGGATAGTGGCGGCGGCCCCCACAGTGCCGTCTTCATAGGCTGCGACTGCCGTGAAGAATCCTACTTTAGAATTTTCTGCCACGTCGACATAAAGGATATCGGAGCGGTTGCTGTATGTTTTGGTGTAATAGCTCACTCGAGCCTGCCGCCTACCCTGGTGGAGGCTAGCGCTCATGTTGCGCTGTAGGGGCTTCTGATATATGTGATCCTTCGTGCGCAGAGAAATCATGTAAGGTGTAGGTCTTGTTGGGGTGGGAATGGGTGGAGTGAGACGGAGCTGCCGCTGTAGGCATTGTCCTGTTTCCGTGCGAGTCAGGTGGACTAATTGCTTGGTGCTTTGAGCCTCTATTAATTCGATTGTGGATACCAGTGGCCAGGAGGCGTTTCGTGCTAACCGTCCGTGGAAGACGTAGGGCGGAGGTGAGAGCCGTGCGTATTAGGATGTCTGCCTGTTGCGTTGTGGCGCTGAGTGAGTATGTGGTATGTGAGGTGGTATGTAATGCGGCTGATGATTAATGCATTAGTCATATTGAGGGTATCGCGTTCAGACAGCCCATGATTGCGTGCTGCCACCCGCTTGATTAGTGCAGCCACCTGTTTGGTCTCTCTTTGCAAGAGCTGAAGGGTGGCGGTAGCATCGAGTATGTTGTTAATGAGAAGGCCGAGAATCTTCATCTGAGACACAATGGGCACTGGATTCCCGTACATGTGCAGTTCAATGGGGGGTCACTTGGCAGGGGTTTCAGCTGCAAGAGTTCCGATTTATTTGGAGAGCAGCGGAGGCCTGTGTTTGCTAATTGGATGGTGGTGATGAAGGGCGAGAAGTACATCTTAGTCTGATTCACTTTCATGGGCTGTGTTGTGCTGTTGTAATATCTTTGCTGTCCTCCCGGCCGGTGGACTTTGGTTTGGTTCAATTTGGGCCGATGCTCATTCCTGGGTTGATGCTCGGTCTTGTGCTCCTACTCAGTCTTGTGCTTCAGAGAAGTCTTTTGCTTCTGCTCAGTCTTTTGGTTCTTCTGCACATCGAAAAGAGTGCTCTGTGCAGCAATTTCATCAGGATGGCTTCAGATTGTGGCTTCGTCAGTTTTGCCTGTCTTTTTTCCATCTTTTGCTGTAATTCTGTCTTGCTGGACAGTTTGTGTCAATGGTGTTGTGGTTGGATGTGCCACAGACGATGCAGTGCTTTTTGCAATCGACATGTCCTGGTTGAGGATTGCGTATTCCGCCATTGTAGGACCTTTTCTCCTGCGGAGTGGGGCAAATGTCCGCTCGGTGTCCTGATCCGGAGTTTCCGGGTTTTAACCCGACCGCGGCGGCTGCGTTTCGGTGGAGGTGAAACGCTGAGGCGCCCGTGTGCTGTGCGATGTCAGTGCACGTTAAAGATCCTCAGGTGGTTGGAATTATTCCGATGCCCTCCACTACGATACCTCTTTCTTTCTTCCTTCCTTCTTTTCATTCCCTCCTTTATCCCTTCCCTTACGGCGCGGTTCAGGTGTCCGCCGATATGTGAGACAGATACTGCGCCATTTCCTTTCCCCAAAAAACCAACCCAATCTGCGTTATGATGGAGGCGAAACGCTAAGGCGCCCGTGTGCTGTGCGACGCCAGTGCACGTTAAAGTAGTAGTAGTAGTAGTAGTAAGTGGTTTTATTAAAATAATAATAAAAAGGAAGGAAAAGGTGGTCGAAATTATTTCGGAGTCCTCCACTACGGCACCTCTTTCTCTGTTCTGTCAGTTCCTCCTTTACCCCTTCTATTACGGCCCGGTTCAGGTGTCCGCCGATATGTGAGACAGATACTGCCCGCCACGGTGGCTCAGTGGTTAGGCATTCGGTTACTGATCCGGAGTTCCCGGGTTCGAACCCGACCGCGGCGGCTGCGTTTTTATGGAGGAAAAACGCTAATGCGGCCGTGTACTGTGCGATGTCAGTGCACGTTAAAGATCCCCAGGTGGTCGAAATTTTTCCGAAGCCCTCCACTACGGCACCCCTCTTTTCTTTTCTTCTTTCACTTCCTCATTTATCCTTTCCCTTACGGCGCGGTTCAGGTGTCCGCCGATATGCGAGACATACTGCGCCATTTCCTTTCCCCCCCTAAAAAATTATTATTATTATTATTTCCTTTCCCCAAAAACCAACTTTCATTTTTTTTAACTCTAGCTTGGGGGCGCGACGCCAGCGCTGCAACGGCGAACCATGGAAAGTCGGGGCGCGCGCGGCCCCGCTCGTGTAATATAATAATTGGTTTTGGGGGGAAAGGAAATGGCGCAGTATCTGTCTTATATATCGTTGGACTCCTGAACCGCGCCGTAAGGGAAGGGTAAAGGAGGGAGTGAAAGAAGAAAGGAAGAGAGAGGTGCCGTAGTGGAGGGCTCCGGAATAATTTCGACCACCTGGGGATCTTTAACGTGCACTGACATCGCACAGCACACGGGCGCCTTAGCGTTTTTCCTCCATAAAAACGCAGCCGCCGCGGTCGGGTTCGAACCCGGGAACTCCGGATCAGTAGTCGAGCGCCCTAACCACTGAGCCACCGCGGCGGGTCGGCCGTGGCTAGCTTTGGTGTGCACGTGCAACGGGCGAGGTGCGCGAGGTGCAATCTTCGCGATGACAGAAGCGGTCCCGCCGAAGCAAAACGGAGGTGTATTGTTGTGTCGGGATGCGGTGATGCTGGTGCCACGCCTGTGATTCGGCACCAGTCACACGCAGCACCACATTCGCGTCACATCTCTTACGATTGTAAAGCTAATATTCTCACGAAAATAAGGTACAAGTGCTCCTGAGAAAAAATCATGAGCAGTACTCCTAGTTTGAAGTTCTGCCCTTGCCAATGGGGCCACGGAATAGCTCCACCTAGTATTGTGAGAGGAAGGGGCCAATAAGGCCCCAGCCCATTCACCTCTCTGCAACCTTTTAGTGTTTTTTACCACCACCGCCACCATGAGTCAGCGAGCGAGTTATGTCCCAGCGCGCGGAGCATGTCCCGTAATTTCTTTCCACTCGACTATACTCGCCGACAGCTTTTTGCGGCTATGCAGTGGAAGCTACGAGGGCGAGGCGAATGGCTTTCACAAGCGCGCTCTTATCACGCTCTCACGAGGGAGAGAGCTACGCGTTTAAGCTGGGGATATATATATATATATATATATATATATATATATATATATATATATATATATATATATATATATATATATATATATATATATATATATATATATATATATATATATATATATATATATATATATAACACGGGGCCGTCCTTGCAGAAGACACGGCCTTCATGAAAATCCTTTCAGGAGATGCAAGGGATCTCTCCGTTCCCTTCCTACCCCTACTCGTTATCTGCCTTTTAAATAATTTTTGAATTCAGCGATTTGCACCTGACATGTCCTTGCTAGGCGTTTTCTTGTGCTTTCGTAGAGTGTCTCAAATACTGCTGACTGCTACGATTGCGTGTGTGCGTTGTGTATTTATCCCCTCCTTTCGTAGCGTCCCTCGGGTCTGCTGCGTTTTAAAACAAATAAATAAATAAAATCACTTGGAATCTCTCCTTGTGTGCGTTTCGTCATTAGCAGCAGAAAACAGTGTGATTTTTTTATTTTTACCGTACCGTTACATCCGTTAATTCTGATAAGTACGACTGGTGCCACCTCAGTTCCTGAAGATTCGCACCGGCCATGACAACGCCTCCCTATGGAATTGCTCTTGGAACCTTTGAAAGAGCAAGTCTACATGTTTCCGTTCCTCTAAAGAGAAGTGTTACTACCTAGCAGATAAATCGCGCACCCACATATAGTTACCGGCAATTATTTCATCAAAGGGCAGCTGGCCACTGCTGTCAAAACGTTCGTTTCGTTCCCCGCAGGTTTTCTATTGTCCACGTCGGTCGAAGGCCGACACCGTGCTGTCTCTGTAGTCAGAGTGCGCGTGGAACTGCACGTTTTCATCGGTGATGAGCCTTCCGCTAGAGGGTGCTTTCTGTCCCCAACCTTAATACAGCAAACATTAATACAGATAGTGAATAAAATGATAGTGGATGGGAAAGTCCCCGATGAATGGCGATTAAGTAGAATGAACATGATATATAAGGGAAAGCGGGACAAAGCTGTCGTAAGTAACTACCGTCCCCTAACAGTGACATCTGTGGTGTACAGGGTGGTGATGCATATTATAAAGGACAGATTGCAGGCACGGGTGGAGAACGAGGGGGTGCTAGGGGAGTTACAAAATGGGTTCCGGAAACAAATGAGGTTGGACGACAACCTGTTTTCATTGACGCAGTGTATAGAGATTGCTGAAAAGGAACACAGGCCCCTATGGCTACCATTTCTGGATATTAAGGGAGCCTACGACAACATTATTCAAGAGTATCTATGGGACATACTGGCCACATTGGATGTGGAAGATGGTGTAATTAATGTTTTAAAAGATATATATATATATATATATATATATATATATATATATATATATATATATATATATATATATATATATATATATATATATATATATATATATATATATATATATATATATATGAAGGGAGCCAACAGTCACCGAAACCATATATATATAGGTACCGGAGTGTTTATAAAATGGGGAAAAAAGGTATCAGAGCCTGTAGAGCAAGGATGTCCTCTGTCTCCTTTGTTGTTCATGTTGTACCTGCAATTGTTGGAGACCAAGCTAGAGAGGAGCGGACTGGGCTTCAACCTTTCTTTTTTCAAGCAAGCAGAATTGATTAAACAGTCATTACCGGGACTTATATACGCCGATGATATAGTGCCAATGGCTGACAGCAAGGAAGATTTGCAGAAGTTGATACACATATGTGGTACAGAGGGAGATAGATTAGGTTTCAAGTTTAATAAGGAAAAAACTGCAGTCATGATATTAAATGATGAGGTCGGCGAGCATAGAATACAGGAGTTCACGCTAGATATAGTGGATGAGTACAAGTATCTTGGGGTGTGGATAAATAACGGTGTTGAGTATCTGACACAGTATGAAAAATATGTAATGAATAAAGGTAGTAGGAATGCAGCTGTCATGAAAAATAGGGCACTGTGGAATTACAATAGGTATGAAGTGGTAAGAGGAATCTGGAAAGGGGTGATGGTTCCTACCCTGACTTTCGGTAATGCGGTCCTGTGCATGCGACCAGTTATTTCAAGCAAGGTTAGAAATTAAACAGCGCGGAGTAGGGAGGCTAGCTTTGTGAGCACATGACAATACACCAAATCAGGGGGTACAAGATGATATGTGATGGGCGTCGTTCGAGAGCAGAGAAGCTAGCAGTAAGATAGCATTTGAGGAGCGATTGAGAAAAATAAGGGAAAAGCAATGGGCTAGGAAAGTTTTCAGATACCTGTATATAAGGAACGTTGATGCGAAATGGAGAAAGCGGACTAGAAAATTGACAAGCAAATATCCGGATAGCAGTGGGGGGGGGGGGGGCAAATCAGCAGTTATCAGTTAAGAAAAAGGTTAAAGAAACAGAGAGAGCTTTGTGGAAAACAGGGATGCTGACGAAATCAGCACAGGGAACATAAAGGGTTTTTAAGCAGGAAATTGCCAAAGAAAATATCTATGATAAATATAGGGGAAGCTCTTTGTTGTTTGAGGCCAGGACGGAAGTTTTGCGGACTAAGACATATAGTGTCAGGTACCACGAGATAGACACGTTGTGCGTTTCGTGCGGAGAGGAGGAGGAAACGGCTGAACACTTCTAGAGGCGAAATTCTAGACGCCCGTGTACTGTGCGATGTCAGTGCACGTTAAAGAACCCCAGGTGGTCGAAATTTCCGGAGCCCTCCACTACGGCGTCTCTCATAGCCTGAGTTGCTTTGGGACGTTAAACCCCTATAAACAAAACGTAAACCAAACTTTTCTGTAAAGGGCTTCACCCTACAGTGGAAAGCAGCGGGGCTGCTATACAAGGCATTGGGGTTTAAGGACAGGGGAGGGAAAGTATATTTTAAGCGGGTAGAAGTGATCAAGCGAAGGTTACCTGATTGGTGGCTAAAATCAAGAGAAGAGTAAAATTTCATAAGTCATGGCTGGGTGGCTTGAGCCACCGCCCGATTCAAAGGGTTCAGCCGTATCCATCCATCCATCCATCCATCCATCCATCCATCCATCCATCCATCCATCCATCCATCCATCCATCCATCCATCCATCCATCCATCCATCCATCCATCCATCCATCCATCCATACATTCATCCATCCATCCATCCATCCATCCATCCATCCATCCATCCATCCATCCATCCATCCATCCATCCATCCATCCATCCATCCATCCATCCATCCATCCATCCATCCATCCGTCCGTCCATCCATCCATACATTCATCCATCCATCCATACATCCATCCATCCATCCATCCATCCATCCATCCATCCATCCATCCATCCATCCATCCATCCATCCATCCATCCATCCATCCATCCATCCATCCATCCATCCATCCATCCATCCATCCATCCATACATTCATCCATCCATCCATCCATCCATCCATCCATCCATCCATCCATCCATCCATCCATCCATCCATCCATCCATCCATCCATCCATCCATCCATCCATCCATCCATCCATCCATCCATCCATCCATCTGCGTCGCGAAGTGTTGTCCGTAAATATTTAGAGTACCACTCGATCGTTCCAGGTGCGGAAAGATATTTGCACAACTAAAATCAGTGGCAAATAAATGGAAAATTAGGCGGGGAGGGGAGGGGGGGGGGGGAGACCGCCTCCTTGATGTGAGAAATTGTTTGTGAGAAAAGTGCACTGTCTTTTTTTTTTCTTTCGAACGAAGGAAGCCCAAGGAATGCATCGTGCAAACAGGACCGCCACCCGACGGCCCCAACCGCCGCCTGCAATAGTTGCCGACAAATCCACCCCAATCCCAATACAGCCCTGCAGCTGAAATTACCGTTACTTTACTGCGTTTGATGCGTCCTACACATTTAAATTTCCGTTTGCATTTTCATCCTCTAGAAAGTTAACTATAATGCATACACGACCTGGACAGAGAATACTTGAAAGATAAACGCTTGAGACTGTTCGCGTCTAGTCATCGTTTGTTCGCGCGCGCGTGGCCCCCTGGGATGTTCGCGGCAACTCCATCCACGCACAACGTGCTGGACCACCATCGTGCCTCGATCGTCACCTTGCTATGCTCCACAATCGTATACGCACACAGTCATCCCACTAACTACGTGGATCATTAATGCTGCCTCGCGACGTTACGATGCAGTCAGATAGACAGTTATCTATATAGATGCGTGCTTTCAGCACGCTGATAAAGAAAAAGCCCTGGTTTGACTTGAAAAGTAGTGTGGAATGAAACTTTTGAGTTGTGTGCGTCTCACTAGTCGAATAATTGTCTATCCTTCCTCCCTTACTCGAGACCACCGTGGTATGGTTCAGTAAAATGACAGGAATACACCAAACGAGCAACGTTAAATAAATGGGCGAAAAACAAATACTGCCGAAATCACGACGCCCTCAACAAAGCACGAATTAGCGTGGATGCAATAGCGTTTAACCACGTTCACAGGAAAAACACGTTCGTTAGAGAATAAGATCATACGCCGCGGAAGTTGCCTAAACTCCGGCCACTTGCCAGTGCTGCCTACACCCTGCTGTAGGACCACTGCTTTGAACACCCTCTCCGAAAAAAATAACGACGATTCCCCGCCCCACTTGTGAATGAATTGGCTCGCGACGGCTGCGCTAACGTGCTTTGACGTCGTGTTTATCAAATCGCCTTTAAGAGTGATGGCCTGAATTGCCTTTACTGTATGTTTCTCTGAGGGATATAACGCTCGGGGTAACCCAAAAATAAAGAATAACGAAGGTGAGAGCCCACTTTGGCGAGAATAATGTGAGTGTTTCATTACGTTGTCGAAACTGCTTCTGTCTTGCGGGTGTGAATTTTTAACGCCGCATATCATTCCCTGATATCATTCGATATGCAATGCGAAATAATCACAACAGAGGCCTCTGTTTCTTCCGCCGACTACCCTGTCTGTACAAGAGTGCGAGCTTCGCAGAGCGCTGCCGCTGGCCCTCGGCATATTCTAGCTTAGTCCCTCCTGCCAATCCTGCTTTCCCACCCCACCCGAGAGGACTGGGAGGCTGCCCTGCTCGGCTGCTCAATCCTCCAGGATCAACGAGTCCTGGAGACAAGAGCCCAGGCCGCCGCGGAAGCCACAGGGGTCCCGCACTAGGGATTCCTCCCTTGCGATGGTGAGGGCCAGGCCCTTAAGGCCCGGTCCAAGCAATGCAATACCTATTTGTGAACAGTACCAATAAACGTTTAAAACCACCACCTCTTCCAGCGAACAAAACAATTTCGGCAGAGACACTTAATGCTGCTTACTAGTGGGAAAGCAAAAGCATTAAGGGCGACCCACATGGAGTGAATTCCCACAGCGAACTTAGTGCGGCAAGCACCAGCGCGGCTTGACGGCGACGCAACGCCGCCGAGCTGCACTGCATACAGCGGAAAACAGACGGCTGCCGCCACACCGCTGCCGCCGCGATTTCTGTGCTGCTAGAAACGGTATAATTCTATGTAATGAGTAAAATGCCAAAAAGAGCAGCTTGCATTTGCAATTAATGCATTAATTATTAAATCGCGGCAAAGAGGACGAGTAATTCTTTGTCACCCTTTCTGAACACAAATCGTTAACCTGTTTGAACCCTGGCGCTTTCTGGCGTCAGGCAACGCGTACTGGCTAAGCCTAGCAGCTCTGAAAATCCAGAAGCAATATGAAAATTTGGCACTTTTCATCGCTGAAAATATGTGGTGTGAACATCTTCAGGCAAAGCGAAAGCTTCGTGTTCCTTTCGTCAGCTGCGAACGTGAGGCACAGCGTAGCGGCAACGACGAATTGGTGGTGAAGCGAGAGGCCCCGCTCCGATGGGCGCCGCCATGTTGCCCGGCGGGTGGGAGTCCGCTCGGAGAAGATAAAAGGCCAGGCTTGATCGGCGGGGAACAGCCCCCGGACGGCCGCTTCGCCAGTTTCGAAGCTTACGCTTCACTACGCTAGGTACAGCCTAGTTCGCCATGCGTTGCCGGTTGACCTTCTAGTCAACCAGAGGTCAAGTGGCCTTACCATAGCTCCGTTCGATTCAGAACTGGTACCCAGCACCAATTCTGAAAAAGTGCCGCTGGTGCCGGTCAGGGGCCGCACGTTGCAGTTCCACTTCTGTGGTGGAGGTGCAGTTCAAGCCCCTCAATGGATCAAAAGTAACGCAAAGCTTTGAACTCGCCGGTTTCAATCCTCTCCAAGCGCGCAGCGGGTGTTCGAGCCTCCCATTGGCCGAGGCGCCGGGGTCACGTGTTAGCGCGCGCTGTTTTGTTCCGCAGCAGACGGCGGCGCCATTGTTGTTGTTGTTCGCCACTGCCGGGGTAGGAGTCGAGCTTCGTTTTCTTTTTGTGCAACAGTTTTGGCGGGAAGAGTTTTTCCATCTTTGACGGCGCCTACGCGTTGCGGCGATGCCAAGCTTCTGTTGTGCGTATGAATGCAACAACCGAGGAGGCAGTGGGAGATTTTTTTGTAATTCCGCATGGAAAAAGCAAAGCGGCTCGCCGAAAGGTTTGGATGCACAGTATCGGCCGGTAAAACTTCGATAATGTCCTGGGTCCGCCACTTTGTGTGGCGAGTGGCCGTTCTTCAGTTTTCAGTCGTGTTTTTGTTTTTCGAGTGATTTGGTGCGAAGCGCGAACGACTGCAATCGTTCTTCGCAGTAAATGCTGCTTGCCATAGTTGTAGATGGACTCGTTCGCTCGTAGGCTACGAAAGCTGTGCTTCTTGTTGTCTTATGCCCACTGTGCCAGCTCTGCTAGATTCTGCAGGTGCAGCTTTGATGTTGCGCGCATTTCGTGGCGTGTCGACGTGGTTGCAGTGAGACTCGTTAGCAGGCTCGACTCGAAAGTTACGCTTCATATTGTTCGAGCCCCCATGTTTACGTTGCTCGCGTTGGGGTCTAGCTTCCATCTTGCGCACTGCTGCAGGAATTTTTGTCGCAGTGACTCCTTCGCTTACGAACCCCATACTAAACAGGAGGTTCTCGCTCCTTGATACCCGCTGTACATGCTGCTCACAATATATGTCTGGCTTTTATGTTGCGCGCATTACTTGCCGTATGTGACTCGTTACAGATGGACTCCTTCGCTCACGAATTCGATAGTAAAAGGGCGGTTCTTGCCGTTTGAGCCTACGCTGTTCATGTTGCTCGCGGTGCAGGTCTATCTTTCATGTTTGGCGCATCGCTGGACATATTTGTTTTCTTGTAGTTGGACTCCGTCGCTCACGAACTCGGTGCCAAATTGGTGGTTTTCGCTGTTCATGCTGCTCGCGATTCCTAAACGAACCAACGTGTTTGCTTCAGAGAGAACTGAGTAAATTAGAGTTTTGATTTTTCAGCATTTTAGTTTTTTTTTTGTCGCACGCTACTTCGACCGAAAGCGATTAACTGCGGCAGTCCAGGCTACTGCGCGTTAGGCATCGAGATTCCAAGAGGGAAGGCAATGTTCTCTTACAAGCCATTATTGCATATGCTGACCCAAGATGATAATCAGCTAAACAAGCAGCATTCGACTGACTCATGCGGCGCTGTGGTTGCTCACGAAACAGCGTTAAAATGCCTTTTTTGGTTGCTGTTAATCAGCCCAAACTATTAACCCTACATCAAAATTCGGATCACAACCGTGTTACTGTGCGCAAATATAGGGCTTCGTATTCGCCTATATACAAACATTACGTGGCTACCGTCAGTCGGATATTTTAACGGTAGCCTTCGAGGTGTCTGAGGTATATTAACTCCGAAATAATCTCCATGCTTTCCTGCGCTAAAATAATTGAAATTCAGACGAGTAATCAGCTACTCACTGAATAGCACAGCCCGTTGCACGAGCGAACCCACCTTTGAGAGAATATATTATCGGAGCATTAAACCGCCATCCGTGCAAATAAAGCCTAGGCCGCACATCTAGTTGCACGTCGGTCGACTTCCTCTTTGCGGAGTTAAATTTTTAATAAGATTGGGCAAAAGACGCGGGTTGACAAAAACAACTTCGAGACATTCACTATAGTGCCGCGAGCTCGCTCGCTCACTTCACTTCCACCATGTCCACCACGATCAAAGCGATCGCAGTACGAAAAGTTCCGATAGAGCAGTGCAACGTGGATCAGGGCAGTTATTTGGGTAATTTTCGCACCTCCCATGCCATGCGTTCGAATAAGAGACAGAAAACGCGACAACAGATTGATTCGGGCGCGGTCCGCTACGCGCCAAAGCGCGAGCGTTGGGAACACAACGCGCTGAATGCATTCACTGTAGGGCCGCGAACCCGCTCGCGCACGCAATTTCAACGTACGCTTCGCAATCAAAGCGATCGCAGGACAAAAAGTTTCGATAAAGCACCGCAGCGTTGGTCGCGTCAGTTATTTCAGTAACTTAATTTTCGATCTTCCATGTCATCATGTCATTTCTACCGAAGCCAAGGCAAAAAAAAAGCAACACAAAATTCATTCGGGCGCGCGGCCTGCTGCGCGCCAGAAGGCGAGCGTTGGGAGCGTCTGCTAGCATCCCCCTGTCTAGGTGCCGCCACCGTCGGCGCCCGGGAAGAGCCGAGAGGAGGAGCGCCGGCACAGGAGGAGGAGAGGGGAGATGCGGGTACCGTCCCAGGCACCTTAAATACTGTACCCTCCGTGTAGCAGGAGTTCAGCCCACCCGTGAGCAAAGCGCACGTTTGGCGTACGCCAAACAATCAGCCGCTCTGTTACCTCTGCGGGGAGTCCGGCCACATCCTCCGCCACTGCCCTTAACGGCCGTGGCTTAGCTTGGTTAAGCCTCTTGATTGCGAAGCTTCTCGTTCTTCTTCCGTCTCCGTAGCTCGCTGATGCTTCCTCTTTGCATTCTGCCGAGCTGCCTTGTTCGTAGGCACCACCGTAACATCTGGCTGTATGACTGCCTTGGCGAGAGGAGCGGAGCTGTTTTATACAGCTGGTGTGACGTCACTCTGACCGTAGCGCCCCTGGTGAGAGGAGCGGGAGTTAGGCCGCCGTTGGTGGCTACCACATCGCCTCGCGACGGCGTGAGATGGGGCCCCATTTTTACACAGCTGGTGTGACGTCACACCGACTGTAGCGCCCCTAGTGAGAGGAGCGGGAGTTAGGCCGCCGTGTGTGGCTACCGCCTCGCCTCGCGACGGCGTGAGATGGGGCCCCGTTTTTACACAGCTGGTGTGACGTCACTCTAGGTCACGTGGTGTGACGTCACGCAGCGAGGTCACGCTAAAGGTCAATGGTGCCTACCACTGCCTCGCCACGGAACGGGCTGAAGTGCGACCTAAAGTAGTGTTGCTTCGCAATAAAAAAGCAACACAAAATTCATTCGGGCGCGCGGTTGCGCGCCAGAAGGCGAGCGTTGGGAGCGTCTGCTAGCATCCCCCTGCCTAGGTGCCGCCACCGTCGGCGCCCGGGAGGAGCCGAGAGGAGGGGCGCCGGCACAGGAGGAGGAGAGGGGAGATGCAGGTACCGTCCCAGGCACCTTAAGCAACTCCTAAACACAATTCAACATGGTGGCGTGCTGCGACGACAGCTTCAGTGAGTTCGTCGATTTTGTCCGCCGCGCGGAAGATGTCACCAGTGACGAAGCATACAGTTTTGTGCACCCGTTGCGGCGGAACCTTAGGGATCGCCAGAATCCCATAGAAGTACATAACAACCAGGGATTCCTCGCAAGGTACCGCTTTTACAAGGCTGCTGTGCTCGAGCTTCTGTCCATGTTGCCACGGCACGGGAACACAGTCGGACGTGGTTGTCCTGTGCCGCCGCTGTTGCAACTGCTCGTGACGCTGTGTTTTTACGGAGCGGGTACGATTCAAGTGGTCTCCGGAGGCCTTGTCAACGTGTCACAGCCAACAGTTTCCCGGGTTGTAACGCGAGTGTCGACTATGATTGCCGCTACTTTGTACTCGGCGCTAGTCAAGTTCTCTGAAGCGGGAAAAATGCATCAGGCCATGAACGACTTGAACAAGATTGCACAGTTTCCCTGAGTGACTGGTTGTGTTGACTGTACCCACGTACGTATCAAAAGCCCGGGCGGAGACGACGCCAAAGTATTTAGAAACAGGAAGGGATACTTCTCAATCAATGCGCAGGTTAGTGCACTTAACTTTCAGGGTGAGCATAGTGTGACATTCCTTGTGTGCTACGCGGTACATTCCTTGTGTGTGCTACGAGGTACATTCCTTGTGTGTGCTACGAGGTACATTCCTTGTGTGTGCTACGAGGCTCCACGTTCGACGGCGCGGCGTAGACGGAGACCCAGATGACAGGCATCATCAATTACCCAGCCATGCTCGTTGAGAGTGACAACCAGAACGAAGGGGTTTAAGCCCAACCGGACCCAACCGGACCCGCCGCCGCCGCCGCGGGGAAACAGGCTTTATCCTCCCCAATTGGCGTGGCGGTTTCAGGGGCGGCCCTCCCGGGCACATTCCAGGACAAGGGAACTGTCAGCGGGCCAGAGCGCGCCGTACCACAGCCGACGCTATGCGCTACCGCGAAGACAACATTCTTTCCCTCGGACTCAACACGTGAGGGGGGCGAGACAATAAGTGCGGTGGTATGTTTGTGCGCCCAAGTGAAAGCCCTAGCCCCCCCCCCCCTCCTTCCCCTCCGGCGTGGGCGTCCTCACCCTAGGGAGTGTGGAGAAGAGGATATAAAAATCGAGAAGCAGTACGGAAGAAGCACGCTGAGGACGACATCGTTCGCCAAGAGGGCCTTCAGCGCCGAAGCCCGTCGGCGTGCAGCTTCTGCCAGCAACCGCTCGAGCCCAACTCCGGAGCCACTCCATCGCCCCCATGAAGTCGTCGGCACGTAAGCTCGGACGCCCCAGCCTCTGAATCTTAATGATGTATAACTATTGAATATATCTGTTTGTTTAAACTGAGCCATACGGTGTCTCTTTGCCTCTCCGTCCCGTGTGGACCTGCGCATTATGGGGGTCATCACACTGGTGTCAGAGGTGGGGTCTCAAAAGCAAATGTCCTCTGAATGCTGCGACATTCATGACTTCAAAATTGTAATCAAAAGGGAATCACGGGACTGATTGTGGGACTTTTACCCCCATTTGAGAGGCTTGAGGCACCGGAGGGCTTGAAAAAAAAATGTCTTTATCTGAGGGAGCTCCCACTCCACAGCCGTCGCTCGGAGCAAGCATGCTGGCATTACGAAGCGTCATTCCGACGTTTACGGGAGATAAGACAGGGGTTCCAACCTGCGATTTCTTTTCCATGCTAGAAGAGATTGGGAAAATGGGGGGATAGTCCGATGCTCAAATGCTGGGAATGGCGAGGTGTAAGATGGCAGGAGCTGCTCATGATTTTGCATGGCGAGACGAAAAAGTAAAATCCACAAAATCATTTGCGGAATTTAAGAAGCTCGCGTTTGAGCATTTTGACACTGAACCACGTCACGTGCGAGTACAGATGTTCCGTGACGCCGGACAGATGGTAGGGGAGGACGTGCGAACGTTTGCGTCGCGGCTTCAGCGCTTAGCGCGCGATACGTTAAGCAGGAAGGAGGAAGGAGACCAGCTTAAGAAGAAATACGCGGAGGATATACTTAAAGAGGAAATGACCGCTTTGTTCGTGGCTGGTCTGCAAGACCCCACAGCCGGTCGACTCTCTCAGCAATGGCCTGAAGGCAGCCGCGTGCCTCGTGACAGTTAATGACGCCCACAGAGTGCCCCTACGGGTGGTTAACTGTAGCCAGCAACCACTGAGCCTTCCCAGAAACAAAACATTGGCTTTCTTCACCTCTGCGATAGAGAAACGTGAGCCCACCGATACGGTACTCGCAACTGTAGAGCATGCTAGTCCTTCGGCTGCTCCAAAGGTGTCGTTCGATCTTTCTCACGTAAAATCCAGGGAGAGGGAGGCTCTGGCTGGTTTGCTGAACGACTACTCGGAAGTATTCGCCGCGTCCAACCTGGATTTGGGCTGCTGTGGCGTTATAAAGCACAGGATAGAAACCGGCACTTCATCGCCCGTTTACCAGCGTGCGTACAGGATTCCTTACTCCCAACGTGAGGAGATGGAGCGGCGGGTGCAGGACCTGATTGATCGCGGCATTGTCGAACACTCAAAGCCACCCTGGGGAGCACCAGCACTATTGGTGGAAAAGCCAGATGGCTCGTATCGATTGGTAGTGGACTACCGCAAACTAAATGCCGTAACTCGCATCGATCCATACCCCATCCCCAATATACAGGAGACGCTTTCTCAGCTGGGCTCTGCCAGGTACTTCACGGTAGTGGACATGGCGGCGGGATTCTGGCAGATAGCAATGGATCCGGCAGATTCCGAGAAAACGGCATTCAACACGCCCTCAGGGCACTATGAATGGAAAAGAATGCCGATGGGTCTGCCAACAGCCCTGCTGTCTGGCAGAGAACCGCTGATGTTATCCTGGCAGGTCTTCTGGGGAGGCTGTGCTTCGTGTATATGGATGACATTATCATATACAGTGACAGTTTTGAGAACCATTTGCGCGATATTGAGCAGGTTTTGGTGCGACTAAGAGCAGCGGGTCTCAAGCTGAAGCCCTCTAAGTGCCAATTCCTCAAAAACGAGGTGAAATACCTCGGGCACGTTGTTTCAGCTGACGGCGTGCGACCGGACCCTGAGAAACTAAGGTGTGTCTCGGATTTTCCATCCCCGACTAGCGTCCGCCAGGTCCGGCAGTTTCTCGGCCTGATCGGTTACTACCGAAGGCACATAGAGGAGTTCGCCAAGCTCGCTAAGCCACTCACCGCCTTAACAGCCAAAAATGTCGCCTTTCGCTGGGACGAAAACGCGGAGGATGCTTTTGGGGCCCTGAAAAGGAAGCTAATGAGTGCACCGCTGTTGCGCCACCCGGATTTTAATTTGCCCTTCGTTATGGCCACAGATGCGTCAAAGTTCGCAGTTGGTGCCGTGCTATCTCAGGTTATCGAGGGCAAAGAACATCCCATTGCTTTTGCTAGCCGACAGCTCAGCCCCACAGAGCAAAAGTACGGAGCTACGGAAAGGGAGTGCCTCGCCGTTGTCTGGGCAGTAAAGCACTTCAGATGCTACCTTTACGGCCGCAAATTCAAGCTAGTCACAGACTGCCATCCTCTGAAATGGGTGATGAGTGTCAGGGACCCTAGCTCACGACTCGCTAGATGGAATCTACACCTGCAGGAATACTGCTTTGAAGTTGAGCACAAGTCAGGAAAGACACATCTGAATGCTGATGCACTCAGCCGCACAGCTGCCGTGGCAACTATAGATGAGTTTGTCCCCGTAGTCGACCCCGCCGAATTAGGCACAGAGCAGTGCAAAGATCCTGACCTGAAGCGAATAATCGAAAGCTTAGAGGGCGCACCGTCTCACCCCGAACAGCTAGGTTATTTCATTGGCAAAGACGGCACCCTGTGTCGGCGCACGAGGCCAACCAGGAAAGGGAGACCAGAGAAAACCGCTTGGGAGAGAGTCGTCATACCTCGGTCGTGGACAGAAAGGGTTCTTCGCGCGTTTCACGATGCGCCATGCGCCGGTCATTTTGGCGTAGCGAAGACACGCAGGCGTGTGGAGCGTTTGTACTTTTGGAGTGGCATGCGACAGGATGTTAGAGACTACTGTGCGAAGTGTCATTCCTGTCTCGAAAGAAAAACACCCAAGGGACGAAGACCAGCTCCAATTCAGCCATTCCCTGAGGTTTCGGCTCCCTTCGAGCGGACAGGTATGGACATAATGGGCCCATTGCCCACGACCACTTCCGGAAACAAGTACATTTTAGTATTTGTCGACCACCTTTCAAAATACGCGGAAGCGGTAGCACTCCCAGATCAGAAGGCAGACACGGTTGCAAGAGCATTTGTCGAACAGATCATGCTCCGACATGGACCCCCGAGGCAACTCTTGACAGATCGGGGAACGAACTTCGTGTCGCAGCTAATGAGGAGAGTTTGCGAGCTGCTTAATATCGCTAAGAAGCAGACAACACCGTACCATCCGGCTTGCAACGGCGCGGTGGAGCGACTGAACCAAACCGTGGCCGGGTTCCTGTCGCATTTTGTTTCGCGCGACCAGCGGGACTGGGACTTGTGGCTCCCGTATGCAATGTTTGCCTACAATTCCGCAGCACACGAGAGCACGGGCGAATCGCCATTCTTTCTCCTCTACGGCCGAGACCCGGACCAGCCTAGTGAAGTGCCAGAGGGCCCCCGTCGTGTCCCATACGCTTCACTGGACGACTATAAGGTGGAGCTAGAATCGCGCTTGCAAGTGGCGAGGGACATCGCAAAGGAGGCCTTAAAGAAAGCGGCGAAGCGCAGGAAGGAGGTGCACGATCGCAGTGCTAGAGACGCGCCGTTTAATGTGGGGGACAGCGTGTACATTGAAAACTGCCAAAGGCAGATTGGGCTAGCTCGTAAGTTCCAGACGAAGTGGAGAGGACCGTGCGAGGTTGTCGAGAAGCTTTCTCCGGTAAACTTCAGAGTCCGAGACGTGAACCGGCGCTTGATAAGGATACACGCAAATCGCCTCAAGTCGGCACCGGTTCAGTATTCACGAAATGAGGAAAGGGAAAGCGCGGATTTTGATGGGGACAGAAGTGAAGCGGAGCGCGCAGATAGTTCGCAAGAAACGCCCTCTCCTGCATTTGTTCGGCAGGCGCCAGAGGTGACGGCCAGAATGCCACCGGATTTACTTCATGCGTTGCTAGAAGAAGAAGCGCGCGAGGTTGCCGCGCAGATAACGCCGGGAGAGGCTCCTGCCACGAGCCCTCGCGAGTCCCAAAGCAGACAAAGGGTCACAGACTTACTTAGTATGACTCATGAAGGCCGATATCCGCTGCGAAATCGGAAAGCTAAGTCGGACTAATGGTGTAAACAGAGCGGAGTTTTGAACTGGTTAGAATTGTGTAATGCCACAGCTCATAACATTGCTATGTGCTTATGTGTTAAGTTATCGGAGTTGGTAGTTAAACCTTTCTGTCATTAAGTAACACCTTCACAGGGGAGCATGCGGAGCGCATGCAGAACCTGCCCTACTTCCTTTCGTTATCTATATTTTTGTCTGTGCCGTGATCGTGCTAGAAGTGGGAGCTCCTTTGTAACTGTGGTAAATTTATTTCGTCCAGTTTGGACTAGAAAGAAGAGGCTTGGGTGCTGAGTTTCATGTTTATCTGTAAAAGAAGATCAGTGCTGCCCCTGGAGACGCCAGTTATGACAGCGGAGGCATATGGTGTTGTGCAGTGGTGTTGAGTGCAGCGAAAAGTGTTTTTGTCGGACGCACTGTGCGAGGCGATTCAGAAAGACAAGGGGAGATGCAGGGACTCAAATGTTCGGAGAACATTCTTCTGGAGGGTGAGCGAGTGTGACATTCCTTGTGTGCTACGAGGTACATTCCTTGTGTGTGCTACGAGGTACATTCCTTGTGTGTGCTACGAGGTACATTCCTTGTGTGTGCTACGAGGTTCCACGTTCGACGGCGCGGCGTAGACGGAGACCCAGATGACAGGCGTCATCAATTACCCAGCCATGCTCGTTGAGAGTGACAACCAGAACGAAGGGGTTTAAGCCCAACCGGACCCAACCGGACCCGCCGCCGCCGCCGCGGGGAAACAGGCTTTATCCTCCCCAATTGGCGTGGCGGTTTCAGGCGCGGCCCTCCCGGGCACATTCCAGGACAAGGGAACTGTCAGCGGGCCAGAGCGCGCCGTACCACAGCCGACGCTATGCGCTACCGCGAAGACAACATTCTTTCCCTCGGACTCAACACGTGAGGGGGGCGAGACAATAAGTGCGGTGGTATGTTTGTGCGCCCAAGTGAAAGCCCTAGCCCCCCCCCCTCCTTCCCCTCCGGCGTGGGCGTCCTCACCCTAGGGAGTGTGGAGAAGAGGATATAAAAATCGAGAAGCAGTACGGAAGAAGCACGCTGAGGACGACATCGTTCGCCAAGAGGGCCTTCAGCGCCGAAGCCCGTCGGCGTGCAGCTTCTGCCAGCAACCGCTCGAGCCCAACTCCGGAGCCACTCCATCGCCCCCATGAAGTCGTCGGCACGTAAGCTCGGACGCCCCAGCCTCTGAATCTTAATGATGTATAACTATTGAATATATCTGTTTGTTTAAACTGAGCCATACGGTGTCTCTTTGCCTCTCCGTCCCGTGTGGACCTGCGCATTATGGGGGTCATCACAATAGAGACCGGAAACAACGGCACTTTTGAAGAAGAGGCAGCGGACGAGAATAAAATTAGTTACAAATCGGAGAACAGTTAATGTACGCGACTTCGCGGGTGCCTCACAGTTTTGCGAGCTGCATGATCTGCCTCATCAAACTTTATTTTCTCTAATACGAAATAAATTATTGTAGTATATATATATATATATATATATATATATATATATATATATATAGACTCATGCATTTTACAAGTCTTACAATTGGAAATTGCTACACATGGTCGTCCTTGGAAGGGCATAAAAAATAAGGTGTACATAAAAGCATAATAGGTGCAACAATCATTTAAGTTAAATCTTTTGGCACGTTTGCAGGCTATCACAGGAGCTCACCTGGATTTTTTTTCATCTAGTTGCAAGCTGGCCGGGCTCGGCACATGACAGCAGAATTTTTGACTATAGCAATGCAAGAGTTCGTTATGAAGAAGGAACTGTCCCTGGCATACACCTTGGCTCCTTGGAAACATGGGGTATGCTTACCGGCCGTTTCTAATGACTCCACTGAGAGATCTTGGATGTAGCCCAGAGTACAGGTAAGTGAATACATCACAATATTGCATGGCAACTGCAGGAAAATGTGGAACGTCTCTTTATTCATGTACAACAAGTCGCTGATACGAACGAGGAACTCCATCGAAAGGGCCTTCGCCGTCTGGATAAGAAGGTTTCCATGTCTAGGTATGACGCTGCAAATTGAAACATCTGTAATCGTCATCACAGCGTGCGCTGCTTTGCACAACTTTGGCCGAGACCGCTCATGTGATCAAATGCCGCCTGCTCCCCTGCAACAGGACACATGCAACCCTCAGCAGCCCTCCCCAGCTTTGCAACCTCAACAGCCGCATCCCGTTGACTCGGCAAGTGGCTTCAGGGCACGAGCAAGCATTATTCAGCAGTATTTTTCATAGTGTGGCAAAGCAAAAGTAACATGACATGCACCTTCAGATGACAAGGTTCTTTATGTACTAAGTACTTTTTTGGACCGCGGCCATTTTGAGCTTTATGAGCTCCAGTTTGGCCTTCTTATTAGTGCATTCAAGTTCATGCAATTCCTTTGCATGCCTCATGTTAAGTACATGCTCGGCTCTCATGAGCTTCATTTTGAGGAAATGCTCCCTGCTCTTTCGCTGATTGTCGTCAGTCACAGCTTTCAGGCGTGCACTGAGCTCCTCTCCAACGGCTGTCTGCTTAGCGCAATTCTCCGCTGCACTGGAGCTATGGGTTGCGGGGCACCTGCCAAAAGTGACAGAGATTGCGAGGCAGCTGCTACTCCTCCAGGCGGCTAATCTGCTTCAGCAGCAGGTGGACCATTTTCGTGTCTTCGGCACACTCTGCCAGTCTGCTGCCACCGCCAGGGCTCCCTATGGTATCTCACTGATAGGTCATATCTGCAAAAAACATTTGTACTTTTGTTTTCATCACAACTCGTGATCACCACATGCATAAAAGCTGACTTTGTGTAAACAGATAAATTATGGTCGCACTTATCCTAGTGAGCAGCTGCAGACATTTACGAGTCATCACAGTACATTGTTCAGTACACAATTTCAAGGACTGTGCTTTGTTTGCAAGTTTGGGGTTAGTTTGTGTGTGCTTTATGCAATGGAATAAATTATTAATACTGCAACCCACATAGTTCAGCTGGCTTCTTCTGTTCTTATACTTATGACTCGTATGACAATGCACTGGCAGCAGTTTTGGCTACCGTTGTTGAAATCATTCAAACAAACAAGAGAAACAGTGGATTCACTGGAGTTTGCTTAAGCTGGCTTTTTTGTAGCTACCCAATGGGGAGTGCTGACTGCTGGCGACAATACTCTATATGCAGGGCACTGTCAATAACAGCAGTGCAACCATTTCCTGATTCATGCTTGCTGCCAGTGTCTGATGTCCTGCGGCTAGTCGCAGCTTCATGTTTTGGAGGATGCTCTCACAGTGCAGAGCAGGAAGCACATGCATTACACCTGCGGAAGGCATATGCATTCTATGAAGAATACTTTTTATGTATTTCATTCATTTATTTACACATACTGGGAGACATAGCCCCGACGCACTCAACAGCGCAGGGAATATTTTCGCCGGCAACTTTTTCCCAACGATAGCCAAGCAGTCGGCGTCCATATACTCTGCGGCTCGCTCCCTGCTGCTTTGCGGAGCTTCAGCCCGAATCTTACCAACGTGGTTGCGTCGCCGCTCATAAAGCAGAATGCCCGCAACTGATAACAGAGTGAGGCACTTGATCGAAATACATGAAAACGTAAATAAAACGGGAACTGGGCTATACCACTGAGTGGACAACAAAGTGTCCGCAAATCAGTAAACGCTTTCAGTGTGAACAAATGCGGCGGCCATTGGCTTGCATCGGGATATGCAATGAGCGAATGAGTGCGTGCTAAACAGTCAGCAGGACGAGTAGAGAGTAAGGAATTCAGTCATGTCACCAGCTGTTATAGCATGATATGGCCTCAGACGTGCGTTGATACACCAGGTATGGATAAAAGCTAGCTCGTACTGTTCGCTATATCTTCGCAATAACCTTGCTGCTTGCACATAGTGTCACGCAATTCATCGGTCGCGTGGGATTTTAAAACCAGCTTTTGGGAGCTCTGTCTACCCGACCGCGGCGGCTGCGTTTTTATGGAGGAAAAACGCTAAGGCGCCCGTGTGCTGTGCGATGTCAGTGCACGTTAAAGGTCCCCAGGTGGTCGAAATTATTCCGGAGCCCTCCACTACGGCACCTATTCTTCCTTTCTTCTTTCATTCCCTCCTTTATCCCTTCCCTTAAGGCGCGGTTCAGGTGTCCAAAGATATATGAGACAGATACTGCGCCATTTCCTTTCCCCAAAAACCAATTATGATTATTACTACAACGTTAGAAAAGGATGCGCCCGCTGTCCGCACCGCAACAAAGCCAACGCTGCGATGCGACGGCAGTGAGCGGTCAGAACGCGTTCCACGCGCTAGGCTACGACTACATCGTTATATACTGCGTCGTTCCGTTCCTATAATAATAATAATAATAATAATAATAACAATAATAATTGGCTTTTAGGGGAAAGGAAATGGCGCAGCATCTGTCTCATATATCGTTGGACACCTGCATCGCGCCGTAAGGCAAGGGATGAAAGAGAGACTGAGAGAAGGAAGGAAGAAAGAAACGCAGTTGTGGAGGCCTCTGGAATAACTTCGACCACCTGGGGATCTTTAAGCTGCACAGACATCGCACAGCACACGGATAACGCATGCCTTGCGCGTCGTGCAACCTCTCTCGATATCGGGTGGGACATGCTGTCATAAGACGCCGCGAAAAGCTTCGAAATCTACACTGAGACAGCAAACATGCAGCGGTTTGGTTATTTGTTTCTGAGGAAAGGAAATGGCGCAGTATATGTCTCACATCTCTGTGGACACCTGAACCGCGCCGTAAGGGAAGGGATGAAGGAGGGAGAAGGAAGGAAGAAAGAGGTGCCGTAGTGGAGGGCTCTGGAATAACTTCGAACACCTGGGGATCTTTAAGGTGCACAGACGTCGCAGAGCACACGGGCAACGCATGCATTGCGCTTCGTGCAACCTCTCTAGATATCGGGTGGGACATGCTGTCATAAGACGCCGCGAAAAGCTTCGAAATCCACACTGAGCCAGCAAACATGCAGCGATTTGGTTGTTTGTTTCTGAGGAAAGGAAATGGTGCAGTATATGTCTCACATCTCGGTGGACACCTGAACCGCGCCGCAAGGGAAGGGATGAAGGAGGGACTGAGAGAAGAAAGGAAGAACGAGGTGCCGTAGTGGAGGGCTACGGAATAATTTCGACCGTCTGGGGATCTTTAAGGTGCACAGACGTCGCACAGCACACGGGCAACGCATGCATTGCGCTTCGTGCAAACTCTCTCGATATCGCGTTTGACATGCTGTCATAAGCCGCCGCGAAAAGCTTCGAAATGCACACTGAGCCAGCAAACATGCAACGGTTTGGTTATTTGTTTCTGAGGAAAGCAAATGGCGCAGTATATGTCTCACATCTCGGTGGACACCTGAACCGCGCCGTAAGGAAAGGGATGAAGGAAGGACTGAGAGAAGGAAGAAAGAAAGAGGTGCCGTAGTGGAGGGCTCTGGAATAACTTCGACCACCTGGTGGTGGTGGTGAAAACATTTATTACGGATGAATAGGAGGTATGTTTGGATCAGCCCGTAAGGGACCGATCCGTACAAGCACTAGGTGGAGGTCCCTAGTATGGGACCCCAGTGGCGGTTGCCGCCGCCCGGGCGCGCCCGACTAAGGCTTGTTGGGCCTGTAAGTCGTGGCAGCCGAGCAGGGTCGCCTCCCAGTCCTCCCGGGTTGGGTTGGGGATGGGGGGAATAACGGGGTTGGAGGGGCAGGCCCAAACCATGTGATAGGTGTCAGAGGACACTGCACTACAGTGTGGGCAGCTGCCACTAAAGGAGGGGTCAAAATGTTTTAGCGCTGCCGGGCACAGCAATGTATTGGTGAGAAGGCGGAGAAGGAGCCGCTCATCCGCCTTCTTCAGGCCTTTACATGGACTAGGGTAAAGGCGATGACAATTTTGATAATATGTTGTAATATCTTTGAATGTATAGACCGGATTAAAATTGGGTTCCTGATCGGATGGGGAGGAGAAAACAGCCCGGTGAGAGAGCGCGCGGGCGGCTGCGTCTGCTGCCTCGTTTCCTGCCAACCCCTGATGAGCAGGGGCCCATATGAGGTAACGGTGTGCGGGGTCCGTATCCCGTATGCAATTTTGGTATATTCGATAGGCTAGGAAGGGAGTGCAGCCTTGTTCGACGTTCCGACAGGCCCCTCGCGAGTCGGTGATTATGTATTTTGAATTGGAATGTGAGGCCGCGAGAGCAATCGCGACCTCTTCTGCTTGTGTTACACTGCGGGCTCTGAAAGTTAGGCCGTTAACTGTGTTGCTGTTGTGAACTACCGCGGCCGTGTACCATCCCCCGTGGTGAGGGCCGGAGGCGTCCACGTAGTAGACACCTGTTATGCTGCCATAATATCGGGCTAGCGCTTCCGCTCGTGCCAGGCGCCGACCGTTATGGTCTTCGTGTGACATGTTTGCTGGAAGAGGCCGCACGTGGAGGGCACGTCTCCACAATTCCGGGATGCGAAACCTGTCTTCCATTGGAGGGGTGTGTTGGATATGGAGTCGAGCAAGAAGGCGGCGACCCGACTCCGTTAGCGACAGGCGCGTGTACTGGTTTGTAAGGTGCGCCTCCCGGAGCTCCCGGAAAGTGTTCACCACCCCAAGAGCCATAAGCCGGCTGTTTGAAGTAGTGATGGGGAGGTCAAGGGCACGTTTAACAATTTTGCGAAGGATGACCTCAAGGGCGTCCTCCTCTTGTTTCCGTAGGTGGAGATAAGGAGTCGAATAGAGAATTCGACTAGTTACGAAGGCGTTTGCCAGCCGCAAGGCATCCTTACTTCGTAACCCTCCGCGTTTGTTGGAAACCCGGCGGACCATGCGGCCCACCTGGTCCCCCACCTTACGGAGTTTGGCCAATGTAGTGTCTGGCCGCCTGTGTTTGTGGATGTAGAGTCCGAGTACCCGTATCTCATCACTTTCGCGTGTGGGACCGCTCTCAAGAGAGAGAGATATTTTAGTTGTGCACTTCTGTGAGGGGCGGAGGTGCACAAATTCCAATTTTTGAGGGGAACATTGAAGACCGCAGCGGCGGGCGTAGCGGTCTACTATCGTCGCCGCTGTTTGCAGGCTGGTTTCAATGTCTCCTGTGCTGCCCTGTGTGGCCCACAGAGTGATGTCATCGGCGTACAGGGCGTGCTGCACGCCGGCGACACCACTCAGCTGGGCCGGCAGGTGCATCATGGCCAGATTAAAGAGCAGCGGGGAAAGTACCGCGCCTTGAGGGGTTCCCCGCGTGCCGAGTAGGTAAGGACCATGGTCTCTATCTTGAATTCGAATGTAGGATTGACGATCCATTAAAAATTGGCTTATGTATTGGAATGTGTTGAGGCCACAGTCGGTGTGACTTAGGTTAGTGAGTATGATCTCATGTGTTACATTGTCAAATGCCCCTTTAAGATCCAGGGCGAGTACTACCCGGTCATTATGGGGGCATTCGAGGGGGTCAAGGACTTCCCGATTGAGTTGCAGGAGGACATCTTGTGCGGATCTGTGTGGGCGGAATCCGAACATGGTGCTCGCAAAGACTTGTTTGTGTTCAAGATATGTAGATAACCGATCCCGCACCATCGTCTCCATTAGTTTGCCCACACATGAGGTGAGAGAGATGGGGCGGAGGTTATCTGTGTCAATTGGTTTGCCAGCTTTAGGAATAAAAGTCACCAAAGCCGTTTTCCATTTGATTGGCAGGGGGGTGTCCCCGCGCCAAATCGCATTGACGTATTCCAGGAGGGACTGGTATGCCAAGTCGGGCAGGTTCGTCAAAAGCTTGACGGTGACCTTATCCCGTCCTGGCGCAGTGCCCCGTTTCATTTTGGCGAGAGCCGCTCGCAGATCATGGAGCTGGAAAGGTTGATCCAGCTCCGTGTTCTCTCTGCCTGCATAAGAGTACGCAGATCCACGGGGGTCTTGGGCTGTACACAGATACTGGTCCCGAAGTTTCTGTGCCAGTTGAGTCGTGTTGCCAGGAAAATGGTGCATGGCTGGCTGCAAATGTTTTTGTGTTTCGGTTCCTGTTTGGGTTGGGTCGAGTAGGGCTCGAAAGAGACGCCAAGTGTTTCGGCTGGACATTTGTCGCGCGGCCGTGTTGCATCTATCTACCCAGTTGGAGTCGGCGAGTTGGGCCGCGTACTCTGCCGCTTTCTGGGTAAGCTCGGCAATTCGAGCTTTAAGCTTTCTGTTGTGTTTCTGGCGTCGCCAACGGCGGACGAGGCTGCGACGGGCTTCCCAGAGGTGTAGAAGGTGGTTATCCACGTCCGTGACCGCCTCTGAGAGCTGGATGTGTGTTTCATGCGAGGAAAGGTGTGCCAGCAACTGTTGGGACCATGCTGTGTAGCCTTGCGCGGAAATGGGTGTATTATCAAGTGAGTTAAAATTTCGCCTGAATTTCGTCCAATCTGGGATATGGGCTTGTGTTCTGGGACGCTTGAGGGGGCGTGTGCGTAGTGTAGTGTTAATGATGCAGTGGTCGCTACCGAGGGTCTCCTCGGTGTTGAGCCAGTCTGCGTGTTGTATGTTGCGAGTGAAGGTTAAGTCCGGACACGTATCCCGTGTCACGGAATTTCCTAGCCGGGTTGGGTGGACAGGGTCCGTGTGGAGGGTGAGGCCAAACGTGGACGCAAGCTCCGCCAGCTTACGCCCGCGTGACTCCTCCTTGCGATACCCCCATTGCTGACTGGGAGCGTTAAAGTCGCCCACAATAAGCAGGGGATCACGGCCCGCTACTCTTAGCGCGCGGCTAAAGAGGTCCGCAAAAGTCACTCGCTTTAATTTGGGAGAGCAGTACACGTTGAGTATATCCAACGGTGGGTCCCTGCGGCGGACTGGTAGGAGGGTCACCATTACATAAGAGTACTCTAGTGGGAGGTCGAGATCCACTAGATTTGCTGTGTAGTCTTTGTGGACAAGAAGACAAGACGCGGGATCCTGTTGGAACGTCGTGTAATTTGAAATTGTGGCGCCCAGGCCTGGCTCTTGGAGGGCAACCACGGCTGGTAAGGACTCGAAATTTTCAAGGTAGAGGCGGAAATTGGCCCGCTTAGTGCGGTCCTTAAAGCCTCTACAGTTCCACTGTGTTATTGAAGTTGACATGGCCGAATTGGAGATGGCGGAATTCCTTTGATTAAGGTGTCTCGCCATGATTTAAAATTCTTGGGGGGGAGGAGGAGGGATTGGCTGCCTCAGAGCCAGCTACTTGCGCCATCAAGGGGGTGATGACGGAAGGAGCGGGGCAGTTGTCCTCATTGTCCGAATCAATAATCAGACGGGTGAATTTTGAAGGGCGGGATACGTCCCTAATGGGTTCCGTCCGACGGAGGAGGCGGGGGTTGTCCGAGATGTGTTTTGAGACCACCGCGGGGACGGCGATTTGACCTTTGTCAAGATCTGGTCCATGGCGGTCTCGATCATATATCGCAATTTAGAGGTTAAGCGCTCCTCCATCGCAGAGATGGCTGTCACGAGGGCAGGCGAGATCTCCGCGTCGCTCTCCATTGCGTCCGAGTTCTGCGGGCTCGGTGCGGCGGACGCCAATTTTGATTCTAAATTTTGAATTTTGTTGAGCAAAAGCTCATTCTGTGCCCGGAGCACGTCTATCTGTTTTTTTTTGTATTCCGCGTCGAGTGCGGAGACGGTTACGGGGGAGGGTGAGGGATGGGAGGAAGAGGAGGCGATCTCAGCCCAGCTGCTCACCTGTTTGTGGTGTTGAGGCGCTGATGCCCGGGCGTCGGCAGCGCCAATTGTCTTGAGGGCCGGGAAGTGGCCAGTGTCTCTGCCGCTGGGCGGTGGAGGCGCCGTCTTCTTCCCGGGCGCTGGTTTCACCGACGGTGAAGAAGGTGACGATGTCTTGTGGTCGGTGCCGTGAGCACCACGCGGCGTTCCGCCACCGGCACCTGGTTTTGGATGACTTGGCTGCTTGCCAGGTCGCTGGTTTTTTGGCACCTCTGGGCGCTTAGCCTTGGGGCCATGCACCTAGAGCTGCCGGAATTTTCCCGTGCAGTCGCGGGAGTTGGTAGCGTGGGCTTGCCCACAGACTGCACAGGACAGACTGCATTCATGCTGCGCCTTGACTCCGTCGACGGTCGGCGCCGTTTGGCCACACAGGCCGCATTTTTCATCCGGGCAGGGGCAGGTGTCTGCTCGGTGGCCCACAGTGCCGCACCGCACGCAGGCCGGAATGGTTCTCTTGTACGGACGCACAAGGGTCACCTCAGAGTTGTAATGCACATATCGCGGCACCACTTTTCCCACGAAGGTGAGCGACGCGACGTCGGATTTGCCAAGCTTGCGGATATCGGCAAGCTCTCCAGCACGCCACTGGATCTTGTTTTGGAGGGACTCTCTGGTCTCGTGCTTGGCCACGGTGATGACGCCGCGGCACACGTCTCCAGTGAGTTTCAACTGGCCGTACATGGAGAGCTGGCCCTTCGGTGATGTTAGTTAAAAATCCCGCAGAAGCTTGTCCGCGACGTGCGGCTCTCTGGTGCCTGCGACGATCAGGTTTTGCTCCCATGTGGGGAGCAGGCTGAGGGATGCTGCGGCCTTGGCGCCCAGGTAGTCCGCGAACGCTGCTCCCAGCTCGCCATGTTGGTAGACATCCCTGAGAGCGACGGTCACCCGGGGCTTCAGGATGATGACGATGTCTTCTGGATGAAGACGCGGCAGTGGCTTTGGTTTCCAAGAGGGTCCGGTCTTAGACTGGGCCCCTCCGTGAAGCGCTGCAGCGCGCGCAGCAGCGCTGTGCCGTGTTGAGCGGCCTGCCGACGTGGCGTCCGCTTTCTTGGAGGCGGCGTCCCGCTTGCGGGAGTGGCGTTCCACTAGTTTGAAGAGCCTGGGGTTCTCGATGGGCGCAGAATCCGGACTCTCAGGCGTTGGAGCTGAAGGAACCTCGGACCAGGCCATGGCGTCCGGGTCGTAGCCGCGTTGTACTTTTTGGGCAGCCATCTTGACACGGGTGGGCGACTCACTCACGGCCGAGCGTCGGCGTAGGCGTTAGGCCTAGCGCCGTCGCCACGAAACGCAAGTGAGGATCGGCCCTAAAATGCGTAAATGTTGCCCCACCTGTGTGTGAGTGGTGTCCACAGGTAGCTGTCGACTTCGCGAACACAGACGCGGCTGTGTTGACGGGGTTCCGGCCGAGGAACCGTGGCTCCAGCCAAAAGTTGGTGGAGACGATGCGCTGTATGTCCACTCACTTCGCGCGCTCACAGCGCCCTCTCTGAGCGGGGCGGCAGTGGAGGCCGGAGCTTGGTAGGAGACGGACTTCCTCCCGCATGCTCGCTTAGGACGACGGACTGTCCTAAGTCCAAGGCGGCCCAGCTCAGTTATTCTGTATCTATGCTGCTGTCATCATTTTAACTGCACTGTACTTTTTTATTGCTGTCTTCAAGTGTATAATTAAATCAGTTTTCTCAGTTAATCCGGCCAATTCGAGAGGTTTATTTGGCGAAGCAGGGAAACGGGACCTACGAAGAAGAAGAGAGAGAAGAAAGCGAAGGAGAGCAAGAAATAAGTAAAAATCTTTACTCTGGGTGTTGTCGTCGTAGAGTTAATAACCACCCCAGATTTATGCGGGAGGGAGCTCCACCGGCGGCCATTATGTAGCATGACACGACCACAATAGTTACCTTATGAAGCTTCACAGCCACTGCGGACTACCTCTTGATACAGCTAAAGCTAAGCTATATAGATATATAGCTATAGCTTAGCTTGATAAAGCTAAGGATGCTCTTGGACAAATATGAGCCCTAGATATAAACAACTGCACTGTATAATGTTGTGACATTCCTCTGTACTGCGAGGTTCCGCGTTCCACGGCGCGGCGTAGACGGAGACCCAGATGACAGCGGCATCATCAATTACCCAGCCATGCTCTTTGAGTGACGACCAGAACAACCGGACCCGCCGCCGCCGCCGCGGGGAAACAGGCTTTATCCTCCCCAATTTGCGTGGCCGTTCCAGGTGCGGCCCTCCCGGGCACATTCCAGGACAAGGGAGCTGTCAGCGGGCCAGAGCGCGCCGTACCACAGCCGACGCTATGCGCTACCGCGAAGACAACATTCTTTCCCTCCTTCCCCTTTCGACGTGGGCTATCGCCGGGAAGGCACCCACAGCTTCCCGCCGTGCCTCGTGAACAAAAGCGCATTCCCAGAAGGGCCGTGACGGACACCTGTCATGGCGGACAGGTTGTACTCGCCAAGAATGTGGAAAGACAGGCGCTAGTGAATTAGCTCCGAAGAGAGAGCCTGTGTATACTCTCACTTGAGAGAGAGTGGTGGCGTTTTTGTTGTTTATTTAGTTTGTATTGTTAACAGACTCTGGGTTCGAGGCTAAGCCCAACCCAAGGGGTTGTCCCCATCTCGCATGTTATTTTGGATTGGAGAATTGATGCTTTGGGCGGGCCACTGGAAATGACCGCCCTTAGTCCTTTGTTAATCAAGTGCTTAAAAGCACATGTAAACGGATGCAGTCCAGTCTGAGCTGGGGCTTCATGCTTACCATGTAATGTGATGCTACTTAGGCACTAACCTCCCCGGTCGATGAGTAAAGTAGTGCAAAGTTTGTTCTTTTGTAAATTCAGTTCTGCTTTTTTTCCAGTTTAACTCTCTGTATATGTATGTTGTAAAATTATGCTCTGCTGTCATCATCTACAAGCTCGCCTCCTGTTCATCTTCCAAGCCGAACGACACTAGAGGAAGGGTTTGTGAACCATCCTCGAATAAACGGACGACTATTGAAATTCTACTGCATACACGCTCAGGACGACATCGTTCGCCAAGAGGGCCTTCAGCGCCGAAGCCCGTCGGCGTGCAGCTTCTGCCAGCAACCGCTCGAGCCCAACTCCGGAGCCACTCCATCGCCCCCATGAAGTCGTCGGCACGTAAGCTCGGACGCCCCAGCCTCTGATGTATAATCTTAATCATGTGTAATTATTGAATATACCTGTTTGTTTAAACTGAGCCATACGGTGTCTCTTTGCCTCTCCGTCCCGTGTGGACCTGCGCATTATGGGGGTCATCACACTGGTGTCAGAAGTGGGGTCTCAAAAGCAAATGTCCTCTGAATGCTGCGACATTCATGACTTCAAAATTGTAATCAAAAGGGAATCACGGGACTGATTGTGGGACTTTTACCCCCATTTGAGAGGCTTGAGGCACCGGAGGGCTTGAAAAAAAAATGTCTTTATCTGAGGGAGCTCCCACTCCACAGCCGTCGCTCGGAGCAAGCATGCTGGCATTAGGAAGCGTCATTCCGACGTTTACGGGAGATAAGACAGGGGTTCCAATCTGCGATTTCTTTTCCATGCTAGAAGAGATTGGGAAAATGGGGGGATGGTCCGATGCTCAAATGCTGGGAATGGCGAGGTGTAAGATGGCAGGAGCTGCTCATGATTTTGCATGGCGAGACGAAAAAGTAAAATCCACAAAATTATTTGCGGAATTTAAGAAGCTCGCGTTTGAGCATTTTGACACTGAACCACGTCACGTGCGAGTACAGAGGTTCCGTGACGCCGGACAGATGGTAGGGGAGGACGTGCGAACGTTTGCGTCGCGGCTTCAGCGCTTAGCGCGCGATACGTTAAGCAGGGAGGAGGAAGGAGACCAGCTTAAGAAGAAATACGCGGAGGATATACTTAAAGAGGAAATGACCGCTTTGTTCGTGGCTGGTCTGCAAGACCCCGTGCGCCGGTTCGTGCTCTCGCGCAAGCCGAGCAATTTCGACCAAGCCGTGGAGGCCGCATTGGATGAGGAACGAAATGAGGCGTTAACGACAGCCGCAGCGAGAGTGCGCGTCATAGAGAGAGCGGTGCTCAACCCTGAGGTTGCTCTCTTGACAGAGCGATTAGATCGCTTAGAACAGCTGCTATCTCAGCAGGTAGAACGCCAGGTTGAAGCGCGCGCTGAACAGCGCTCATTCGCTGGAAACCGGAGACCGCCACAAAGCTACAGGCGCGGTATGCGAGATTTTGAAGAAATCGTATGCTTCGCTTGCCAGGGTCGCGGACACATCGCCAGGTTCTGCCAAAACGTGCGCCGTGGGGAGCCACAAAGAGAAGCAGGCGAGACACGCCCTAAGCAAGCCTACAGCGGGGCTCCAGATACCGAGACAAAAAACTAGTTAGTCCTCCCCAGCCTGAGGAGCGTGGGGAGGGAGCAGTGGATGATGAGGTGGTGGTAGTTTGTGTGGCCGACGAGGCATGCCCTGTTGTGCGTTGCAAGTTAAATGGTTGTTGCATGGAATTGTTGATAGATACGGGGTCAAAGGTGACATTGCTTAAAGAGAGCAGTTTTAACACGCTTCGAAGGAAGGGGGACCGCGAGGTGTTGGAAGCGTCTGGTGGTATGGCAACCAAATTTGTAGGCATAACGGGGGATCCTCTTGGCATAAGTGGACTCTACCGGTTACACTTCTCTCTCGGCGGAATTGCATTGGAGCACCCCTGCTACGTATGCCCGGACACGGTGTCTCTGCCAAAGGGAGTGTCAGGTATATTAGGGCAGGATTTTTTGAGAAAAGGGAAGGTAGTAGTCTCATTCTCTGAGGAAGAGGTTAATGCGAGCGGCTCAAAAGTTCCGTTTTTGAACAGGAGAGGGGCTGAGATTCGCATTACCGATATTGACACCCGTCAAACAGTGGGATCATTGGAGAAGGTATATTCGCGGGTTGCCGTCCGGCTGGTCGAGGAGGCGGTCGTCCTTCCTTGGTCGGAGCACATTTTGTACGCGTTTGTGCCTTCAGATGTAGAGAGCGGCGCCGTGGGAGTGCTTGAGCCGGTCGACTCTCTCAGCAATGGCCTGAAGGCAGCCGCGTGCCTCGTGACAGTTAATGACGCCCACAGAGTGCCCCTACGGGTGGTTAACTGTAGCCAGCAGCCACTGAGCCTTCCCAAGAACAAAACATTGGCTTTCTTCACCTCTGCGATAGAGCAACGTGAGCCCACCGATACGGTACTCGCAACTGTAGAGCATGCTAGTTCCTCGGCTGCTCCAAAGGTGTCGTTCGATCTTTCTCTCGTAAAATCCAGGGAGAGGGAGGCTCTGGCTGGTTTGCTGAACGACTACTCGGAGGTATTCGCCGCGTCCAACCTGGATTTGGGCTGCTGTGGCGTTATAAAGCACAGGATAGAAACCGGCACTTCATCGCCCGTTTACCAGCGTGCGTACAGGATTCCTTACTCCCAACGTGAGGAGATGGAGCGGCAGGTGCAGGACCTGATTGATCGCGGCATTGTCGAACACTCAAAGTCACCCTGGGGAGCACCAGCACTATTGGTGGAAAAGCCAGATGGCTCGTATCGATTGGTAGTGGACTACCGCAAACTAAATGCCGTAACTCGCATCGATCCATACCCCATCCCCAATATACAGGAGACGCTTTCTCAGCTGGGCTCTGCCAGGTACTTCACGGTAGTGGACATGGCGGCGGGATTCTGGCAGATAGCAATGGATCCGGCAGATGCCGAGAAAACGGCATTCAACACGCCCTCAGGGCACTATGAATGGAAAAGAATGCCGATGGGTCTGGCCAACAGCCCTGCTGTCTGGCAGAGAACCGCTGATGTTATCCTGGCAGGTCTTCTGTGGAGGCTGTGCTTCGTGTATATGGATGACATTATCATATACAGTGACAGTTTTGAGAACCATTTGCGCGATATTGAGCAGGTTTTGGTGCGACTAAGAGCAGCGGGTCTCAAGCTGAAGCCCTCTAAGTGCCAATTCCTCAAAAACGAGGTGAAATACCTCGGGCACGTTGTTTCAGCTGACGGCGTGCGACCGGACCCTGAGAAACTAAGGTGTGTCTCGGATTTTCCATCCCCGACTAGCGTCCGCCAGGTCCGGCAGTTTCTCGGCCTGATCGGTTACTACCGAAGGCACATAGAGGAGTTCGCCAAGCTCGCTAAGCCGCTCACCGCCTTAACAGCCAAAAATGTCGCCTTTCGCTGGGACGAAAACGCGGAGAATGCTTTTGGGGCCCTGAAAAGGAAGCTAATGAGTGCACCGCTGTTGCGCCACCCGGGTTTTAATTTGCCCTTCGTTATGGCCACAGATGCGTCAAAGTTCGCAGTGGGTGCCGTGCTATCTCAGGTTATCGAGGGCAAAGAACATCCCGTTGCTTTTGCTAGCCGACAGCTGAGCCCCACAGAGCAAAAGTACGGAGCTACGGAAAGGGAGTGCCTCGCCGTTGTCTGGGCAGTAAAGCACTTCAGATGCTACCTTTACGGCCGCAAATTCAAGCTAGTCACAGACTGCCATCCTCTGAAATGGGTGATGAGTGTCAGGGACCCTAGCTCGCGACTCGCTAGATGGAATCTACACCTGCAGGAATACTGCTTTGAAGTTGAGCACAAGTCAGGAAAGACGCATCTGAATGCTGATGCACTCAGCCGCACAGCTGCCGTGGCAGCTATAGATGAGTTTGTCCCCGTAGTCGACCCCGCCGAATTACGCACAGAGCAGTGCAAAGATCCGGACCTGAAGCGAATAATCGAAAGCTTAGAGGACGCACCGTCTCACCCCGAACAGCTAGGTTATTTCATTGGCAAAGACGGCACCTTGTGTCGGCGCACGAGGCCAACCAAGAAAGGGAGACCAGAGAAAACCGCTTGGGAAAGAGTCGTCATACCTCGGTCGTGGACAGAAAGGGTTCTTCGCGCGTTTCACGATGCGCCATGCGCCGGTCATTTTGGCGTAGCGAAGACACGCAGGCGTGTGGAGCGTTTGTACTTTTGGAGTGGCATGCGACAGGATGTTAGAGACTACTGTGCGAAGTGTCATTCCTGTCTCGAAAGAAAAACACCCAAGGGACGAAGACCAGCTCCAATTCAGCCGTTCCCTGAGGTTTCGGCTCCCTTCGAGCGGACAGGTATGGACATAATGGGCCCATTGCCCACGACCACTTCCGGAAACAAGTACATTTTAGTATTTGTCGATCACCTTTCAAAATACGCGGAAGCGGTAGCACTCCCAGATCAGAAGGCAGACACGGTTGCAAGAGCATTTGTCGAACAGATCGTGCTCCGACATGGACCCCCGAGGCAACTCTTGACAGATCGGGGAACGAATTTCGTGTCGCAGCTAATGAGGAGAGTTTGCGAGCTGCTTAAGATCGCTAAGAAGCAGACAACACCGTACCATCCGGCTTGCAACGGCGCGGTGGAGCGACTGAACCAAACCGTGGCCGGGTTCCTGTCGCATTTTGTTTCGCGCGACCAGCGGGACTGGGACTTGTGGCTCCCGTATGCAATGTTTGCCTACAATTCCGCAGCACACGAGAGCACGGGCGAATCGCCATTCTTTCTTCTCTACGGCCGAGACCCGGACCAGCCTAGTGAAGTGCCAGAGGGCCCCCGTCGTGTCCCATACGCTTCACTGGACGACTATAAGGTTGAGCTAGAATCGCGCTTGCAAGTGGCGAGGGACATCGCAAAGGAGTCCTTAAAGAAAGCGGCGAAGCGCAGGAAGGAGGTGCACGATCGCAGTGCTAGAGACGCGCCGTTTGATGTGGGGGACAGCGTGTACATTGAAAACTGCCAAAGGCAGATTGGGCTAGCTCGTAAGTTCCAGACGAAGTGGAGAGGACCGTGCGAGGTTGTCGAGAAGCTTTCTCCGGTAAACTTCAGAGTCCGAGACGTGAACCGGCGTTTGATAAGGATACACGCAAATCGCCTCAAGTCGGCACCGGTTCAGTGTTCACGAAATGAGGAAAGGGAAAGCGCGGATTTTGATGGGGACTGAAGTGAAGCGGAGCGCGCAGATAGTTCGCAAGAAACGCCCTCTCCTGCATTTGTTCGGCAGGCGTCCGAGGTGACGGCCGGAATGCCACCGGATTTACTTCATGCATTGCTAGAAGAAGAAGCGCGCGAGGTTGCCGCGCAGATAACGCCAGGAGAGGCTCCTGCCACGAGCCCTCGCGAGTCCCAAAGCAGACAAAGAGGCACAGACTTACTTAGTATGACTCATGAAGGCCGATATCCGCTGCGAAATCGGAAAGCTAAGTCGGACTAATGGCGTAAACAGAGCGGAGTTGTGAACTGGTTAGAATTGTGTAATGCCGCAGCTCATAACATTGCTATATGCGTATGTGTTAAGTTATCGGAGTTAATAGTTAAACCTTTCTGTCATTAAGTAACACCTTCACAGGAGAGCATGCGGAGCGCATGCAGAACCTGCCCTACTTCCTTTCGTTATCTATATTTTTGTCTGTGCCGTGATCGTGCTAGAAGTGGGAGCTCCTTTGTAACTGTGGTAAATTTATTTCGTCCAGTTTGGACTAGAAAGGAGAGGCTTGGGTGCTGAGTTTCATGTTTATCTGTAAAAGAAGATCAGTGCTGCCCCTGGAGACGCCAGTTATGACAGCGGAGGCATTGGTGTTGTGCAGTGGTGTTGAGTGCAGCGAAAAGTGTTTTGTCGGACGCACTGTGCGAGGCGATTCAGAAAGACAAGGGGAGCTGCAGGGACTCAAATGTTCGGAGAACATTCTTCTGGAGGGTGAGCGAGTGTGACATTCCTTGTGTGCGGCGAGGTTCCGCGTTCCACGGCGCGGCGTAGACGGAGACCCAGATGACAGCGGCATCATCAATTACCCAGCCATGCTCTTTGAGTGACGACCAGAACAACCGGACCCGCCGCCGCCGCCGCGGGGAAACAGGCTTTATCCTCCCCAATTTGCGTGGCCGTTCCAGGTGCGGTCCTCCCGGGCACATTCCAGGACAGGGGAGCTGTCAGCGGGCCAGAGCGCGCCGTACCACAGCCGACGCTATGCGCTACCGCGAAGACAACATTCTTTCCCTCCTTCCCCTTTCGACGTGGGCTATCGCCGGGAAGGCACCCACAGCTTCCCGCCGTGCCTCGTGAACAAAAGCGCATTCCCAGAAGGGCCGTGACGGACACCTGTCATGGCGGACAGGCAGTACTCGCCAGGAATGTGGAAAGACAGGCGCTAGTGAATTAGCTCCGAAGAGAGAGCCTGTGTATACTCTCACTTGAGAGAGAGTGGTGGCGTTTTTGTTGTTTATTTAGTTTGTATTGTTAACAGACTCTGGGTTCGAGGCTAAGCCCAACCCAAGGGGTTGTCCCCATCTCGCATGTTATTTTGGATTGGAGAATTGATGCTTTGGGCGGGCCACTGGAAATGACCGCCCTTAGTCCTTTGTTAATCAAGTGCTTAAAAGCACATGTAAACGGATGCAGTCCAGTCTGAGCTGGGGCTCCATGCTTAGCATGTAATGTGATGCTACTTAGGCACTAACCTGCCCGGTCGATGAGTAAAGTAGTGCAAAGTTTGTTCTTTTGTAAATTCAGTTCTGCTTTTTTTCCAGTTTAACTCTCTGTATATGTATGTTGTAAAATTATGCTCTGCTGTCATCATCTACAAGCTCGCCTCCTGTTCATCTTCCAAGCCGAACGACACTAGAGGAAGGGTTTGTGAACCATCCTCGAAGAAACGGACGACTATTGAAATTCTACTGCATACACGCTCAGGACGACATCGTTCGGCAAGAGGGCCTTCAGCGCCGAAGCCCGTCGGCGTGCAGCTTCTGTCAGCAACCGCTCGAGCCCAACTCCGGAGCCACTCCATCGCCCCCATGAAGTCGTCGGCACGTAAGCTCGGACGCCCCAGCCTCTGATGTATAATCTTAATCATGTGTAATTATTGAATATACCTGTTTGTTTAAACTGAGCCATACGGTGTCTCTTTGCCTCTCCGTCCCGTGTGGACCTGCGCATTATGGGGGTCATCACAATGTCATGGAACGGCTCTTGTTGCATTTCACAGAAATGAGGCAGTAAGTTTTCAGAGAAAAATTTTTAAAAAACTCAGTAAACTTTGAGACAGAAGTAGAAAAGCACACGAGAAAAAAAGAAAAATACTAGGGAAGTGCGAATATTAAAAATTTTCGATTACGAATCGAATACGAATACGAACAAAAAATGGCTTCGAATATCGAATATCTGGTCAGCGCAACAAATAAATTCAGAAAAGATAAACAAACATACATTGTTGCTCATTTTTTTTCAAAATAGTGTATGGCGTTTGCAACTGACAAAAATGCCCAGGTTATTCGAAGGTCGATTTTTAAATTGCGCCGCCCCCCCTCCAAAAAAAAAAAATACTGGAAATGCGGTAATCTTGTGAGGCGGCTCTATCATGCAAACACCTGTAATCCCGTGACGAGCACCAAGTTTCTGCGTGCTGGAAGCCATCGCGAACGTAAGCGAGATGTGAACGCACATTGACATAGGAATGGCGAGACTGCTTCAAAAAAGAAAAAAAATGACCAGCGACGCGTCAGTCAGCGTCTGAAAGCGGCACGGTGCTGAGATTGGACTACTGGCGAATGCGCAGGAAGACAGTTCCCATTGGCATGGGCGAGTGGCGAAACTCAGAAACAAAACTACGCGGCAAGGTTATTTTTTTGACCTAGTGACAGGGGCCCTCCGAACGGTGTCACGCCTGCCGTTAGGCCCTCTTAAGAGGTGCATGGGTTACAGTGCACCATGCAATAGGCGGGATATTTACAGGATCGCTTGCCCTTTTGTGACACCTCGACTCGCCCCTTCGGGAGCCTCACGCGAAATTCCGCAAGTAGGTTTTCCCGCACAGCGTAGTTGACCAAAACAAGGTGGCGGTGGCCACGCTCAGAGAATTAAGGTGACAGAATGTATCCCATAGGTGTGGACATTAATTAGATAACATATTACGAAAGGATAAAAAAATAAACGCGCTTTTGCGTTGCAGTTGTTAGAAGCGGGTCGTCCCCCATCTTGTTCGCAGCACCTGCGGTTTGTGAAAAAGCCCACTTGCGGAATTGCGCACAAGGTCAAGCCTAGCGGCATCGGAATGCGATCGGTCCACGCGATAAACGATGAAGAAGAGAGAGAACAGGGCCTTTATATTGTTTTCCTGGAACTTTAAACTCTATAACTTGCCCAGACATTGCGCTTTTGCCGCAAACAAATTTACGAAAGTTGGCGAGGTATACGATCGCTGCCGAGCATTCGGGAATTTTCGAATATTCAGAAATTCACGAATATCATTTCTCGAGTACGAATATGAAGCATATAATAAACATATTCGATTCGCATTCAAAATTTCGAATATTCGCACACCTCTAAAAAATACGGATTGAAGGGTTGATGGGGTTTTTGACATGCAAATGTATCGAAGGAGTTACGCTTAACGTCCTCCTCTACAAAGGCTAGTCGCTCACAAGTTCTCGTAGTTTCTTATCTCCACATCAGTACCAGACACCTCTGGTGCCATCCAGCACAGCCTTGCTAACTTTCGGAGCAAGCGGATTGAGCCCTTCACCTCGGCGTTGTTTCGCCCAACAGCGCACGAGCTTCTCTGAGCATCTCCATGCCGCATGCCAACACAAGGTAGTTATTTAGTCTTCCCAACCTGTAGTAATCACTCCCCGCTTCTTGGCGTTCTCGTCTCCACAACAACCAACTATATACAGCACTGTCTACATGGCGAAAGTCGAGCTGTCCAGGGGAGTACCGCCTACTGCATTTTTCATGGCGGGTATAAAGGCGGGCCGGCAACAGGCGATGGCTGCGTATTTTGCGCCGCACAGTCAGTTTGTACCTCTACCAGCTCTGTAGAACCAGACACACATGTGGCACTGCTTTGCCGGGAAAACTCGCCGAGCGAGGAAGCATTTGAACACGACTGTCACATCATCTTCAGAGTGGGTCGAAGGCATGGATACTGTCTCTCCCAGGATTCCTATGCTTCTGCAGTAGGAAAGTGTCCGCCGACCTGCCGTCGCCCCTTGCCTCTGGAATTGGGCTGAAAGAAAGTACTATGTTTTGTTCTCGGTTTCGTTCATGCATGCTGCTAGCATCGCTTCTGCCAGGAAATGAACCTTTCAGCCACCGCTGATCCATGGAATTCACGTCTTCCTCTCGTCGGAAGAATGGTACCTGTGCTTGAGCAAGACGGGCCTGGCGTTATGAGCGACCAGTACGCTCAGCTGCTTCAGGATCGAATGAGTTGATGAACTCCGAACCAGTTCCTCTAGCCTTCACATCGTCTCCAGCGGTGTGAGGAACAGTTGGGTCATGTCCATCGGCATCAACCCCGTTTGCGCGTCCGCGCAAGCATCGGGGCGTGCGACAAGGGTACAGCAGAAGTAACAGTGTCGCAGCCTTCGGAATGTTGAGAAGCAAGGTTTCCAGAGTCAGGTGGAAAATCTTGAAAGCCGCTCTCCTTCTCGAGGATGGCGTGCTGCAAGGTTTTCGAACCGTCATAGAGCAGCTAAGATTCTCCGGCTTCTTAGGCTTGTGCTATGGGATGATGTGAAGTACAAGGACCGTCTTCTTTTGTGGCAGCCATGGACTAAGGCAGTCCGACTTCTGCTTTCCCTTCGCAAGGTACCGGACGTTGTTCCGTTCTTGCGTCGATCATACTTGTTTTAAAGTAGCGCTAGAGGGTGATTTAATCCTCTTCTTCACTCTGTCTTTTTGCCTTGCCATGACTTGAATCCTACTGCGGCGATGCTTGTGTGTTTTTGGGTGAGCAGGGGCATGCGATTTTGTAGCTTCTGAGTGCCTGTGCGCCTTCCTGCTCACATGGGCGCAACGCTTAGACTGTCCATGCGCCTCAGTACGACCTTCGTTGTCCTGCATGATGGCGCCGGAAATAGGTGATGTGTTAACGGCTCCTCTGTCATGCTTAGCAACGCCTGCGCCCATGCGCAGCCTGGCTCCGGATGCACTGCGCCGTCTGGTCCTGGATTTACTAGGACGTTTCGTCCTGGATTCGCTGCGTCCCCATGGTCCTGTTTCGACTTCGCCTCGGTGCGCCGTGTGCCGGCTGCTATTAATTCTTATCATAATCAAGGTAGTACCGCGGTGAGCTGTGCGTCCGCTTTTGTGTGTTTTCGCCGCTCTTCCTTCCATTTCCAGATGACACTGGCTTCTCTGCATGGCCAGACTTGTGCGGCAGGCCGCGCTACCGCTCCTGAAAACTACCTGCACTTTCCGGCCTGTCGCACACGTGTGGCCGGGAAAACAGTCGGCGTCGCCACTCTTGGGATCGCACTGCGGTACTCTCTGGACCATTGTACAGTGTTTGGTGAAGTGACACGTGTGGCGAAGTCACGATGTTTTCGTAGCGCCTGTATGATCTAGAAACATGTACGTCGCGAGTCAGCAAGGAACTTCTTGGCCGGCAGTGTGGTCCATGTCGGTCGCACGAAGTGTCATCTACTCCTGTGTCCAGCCATCCAGACTGTGCGACTACTCACCGGCGAAGAACATTTTGTACCTCCGATCTCGTCCGATACTGAACGGGGACGTCACAGTACCCAACAAAAACAAAACCTCCTCAAAATCTCCCCAAAATAACCCATCGAGACATCTTTAATTTCCCCAAGAGGTGCTCATTTCTCCCGAACACGTTCAAAAAACGTGCCCACAACTAGGAACGTCCAAGAAGTTATGCTCCCAAGGGAAACCCCCAAAAGGTTAATGGTTTATTTCTTGGCTCTGATTTAATAAATTATTCCTTCCTTTTCATGCAGCCTGCAGGCATCCAAGCGCACATATGTGCCTGAAATTTGGCACATATGTGCGCTTAGACGCGAATAATTAAGCGCACATATGTGCCAAATATTAGGCACATACATTAAAGTTGGTGTAATACTCCTGTCCACTCGTGCGAATGCGTGCTGGCTCGGCCGTCTTGCACTTACCTGTTCACATGCACACAGCAGAAAGTATGTATGCACCATTTAATAAACGATGTACATAGCACTACGGCATCCGCATATATAATGATGGCCACTTATTTCTCTAGCTCTGAGAAACCTGAAAACTGAAGAACAAAAAAAAATACAGGCTCAAGGTTGATGCGCCTTAACCAAACTTTCATTGGGGTACAAATGAATATATGCACACGCAAAAGCAAACGCATGTAAAGAGCAACTTGGGTGCCAAAAGAAAAGACGAGGTGGGCGTATGCGGCCGATACGCGGTATCAGGTCACTGATTTTCTACATGTTGAAACCCCTTTCTCGCTTAGAGACTCGCACGAGCCTCGGAGCAACCTTCAGCGCGAGTTATCAAAACAGAAGAAAAAAATAATTTTTAGTTCTACTAGGCGGAAATAAAAAAGTGCCTGAACAAACATATCTTGACGACGTTGCCTACGGAAACGCAGGGATGAAAAGATTGCCACAGGTGCAACCATGAATTCAACGCAGCTTTTTGTCCTACGCCTTCTCACAGCAAACGCTCAAACATACGCGTTACACTTTCGTAACGATCTTGCGAGTTTTATTTTCTTGTCACTAGGTGTCGGGATAAGACTGCTTAGAGCCAGACGGGGTGGGTGGAGGTCTTGAGGTAGGAGTCGTGGCGCGGCGCACCAGCAGACCACGCGGGCGGCACAGTCTGGCGTGGGAGGCGAGATCAAGGCACAAGTAATCCGGCGGGCGGGGGAGTCACTAGCGACGCGAACACAACACAAACTATACGCTGCGACAGGACGGCTGGGCGATGCCGAAGTAGGTAGAGCAGGCTAATCCACGGGCACTCGCAGCAAGAGGGTGGTGGGTCTCCGAAGGTCCCTCCCGCCTACGACCGCAGTGGACGGCCACGCTGCCACCAACAGCACGCTGCAGTCGTTGGAGGCGCTGAGGGATGCAGGGTGCGTGCTAGGAGTCGCCCATTGCAGGAATTCCATCGCCGCGAACGCCACCACGAACAGCGGCCTTACTAGGGCCGTGAAGCTGCGCACAGGACTTGGGATACGCCGCGCTGCATCAGTTCCAAAAGGAATAGCGTGAGCACGCTGAGTTGCGCGGGAAAGCTGCCGTGAATCCGTAGCCATGAAGTCCACGACAGCACAATGATAAGAGCTGCAGCGTGCGAGGGGTCGCGCGGGGCTAGGGCTAGGGGCCAGGGCTAGGTGTACATGCGTGTGTGTGTGAGTGTGTGTGTGTGTGTGTGTGTGTGTGTGTGTGTGTGTGTGTGTGTGTGTGTGTGTGCGTGTGTGTGTGTGTGTGTGTGTGTGTGTGTGTGTGTGTGTGTGTGTGTGTGTGTGTGTGTGTGTGTGTGTGTGTGTGTGTGTGTGTGTGTGTGTGTGTGCGTGCGTGCGTGCGAGGGGGGGGTCGGTGTTAGCCGCGTGCGCGGCATGTAATCTTGCTTTTCGATGCGCCCAAATCAGTTGGGGAAATACCGCAATGATGCGCAGCCAATTCCACGACGTTCAGGAGAGTTCGCCGCATCGGAAGTACGTTGCCAGCAGTTTCCAGTCGTGAATATGTAGACCCTGGGCGAGAGCCACGGTTGATTCCGAGCCCGGCCACCGTCGGGTGTGCGCATTGCTTTCGGTGCCGCCTAGTTGTTTTCAATCCTTCGTGGGCACAAATTTGCTCATAAAGAGCTCGTTTCAGTTCTACACTCGCCGGCCTGTATGTCGTCGACACATGCGTCCCAGCTTGCCTCCTCGTCTAGTGGCTACATCACTATACTTTCACTTGCCGTTCGCTGCAGAAGGAGCAAAACCTGTCAGTTCTGTCTTTATTGAGTGCCAAAGAAAGATACATAAACAGGAAATTTCTCGAGCTACGTTTTTTCCAATAAGAGTTACATGAATATGTGAAGGTAAGGCTTGACTTTTTTTGCAGAAATTAAGGTGCGTTTACATCCACTGCTGGAAGAAACTCGAGCTTCAGCACCGCAAGTCCCTGCGCGTGTTCCTAGGCCTGCCCAAAAACTCGCAGTGCGCCGCAACGTTGGCCGAGGTAGGAGCGTGGCCCCTTGAGCTCCAAGCAGCGCGCAGGGCATTGAATCACATCGACCGGCTTCACCGCGCACCGGACGGCGGCTCGCTGCTGCAGCGTATGCGCTCGCACCCGCGCTCACGAATGAGCGCGGCGCTGCTCGAGTATGAGCAATTGACCCAAGGCCCACCCCCCTACGGCTCCTGCGCGCCCTGGTCTGCTGCCTCGGAGGTACAGCGAGAGATCGTCGGCATTGCGGGAAAGCGGAGCACACCCCTCTGTGCTGTGCAGCAGCTGGCCAGAACCGTAATACACGAGGAGCTTCAGGACCATCTCCTCGTGTACACCGACGGCTCAGTGGCCCGCGACAGCTGCTTCCTTGCTGCGGCGGCCACCATCCCCGCCCTGCGACTGCACAGCCAGCAACACGTGGCCTTCCTGGGCTCCTCCACCACGGCGGAGTTGATGGGGATCCGGCTCGGGCTGGACCTGCTGCTCACCCTCGGCCCTCCACCGCCCAGGAGTGCTCTGCTGTGCGACTCCCGCGCCGCCCTCAGCCGCCTGCAATCTAACGGCCGCGGTACCCCACTAGTGCGGGAAATTCGCTCGCGCATCGAGCGCCTCGCGCAGAGAGGTTGTGCCGTGCGTGCACAGTGGGTGCCTGGTCACTGCGGCATCGCCGGCAACGAAGAAGCTGACGACCTCGCGACCGCTGCACACCAATTACCTGCCAGCGATCTGCCCCTTGCGCTGGAGGACGTGCGTGCGGCCATCCACGACCATCTCCGAAAGCAGCACCCCGACCCAAGCATCGCGGGAGGTGAGCGCATCGACAGTATCACAGGCTGTCGCGCACTTACACGGTCACAACGTGCAATGATCCTCAGCGCGCGCATTGGCTGCGTGTGGCCCGTGGAACGACGAGTGCGTCACGGAATCGCGACGAGTGATGTGTGTGACGGATGCGGTGCAGTGGAAACACTAGAACACCTGCTCCTTCGCTGTTCCGCGCTCGCCGATGCTCGTCGCGATATGCTCGCGGCCTATAGGGCGCAGGGCATACTACCAGACTCCATCAAGACGCTATTGTGGCCGCAGGGCAGTGCGCGCACTCGTGAGCGAACTTTGGTGAGCCTCTGTGCATTCCTCGAACACACGGGCTTGACGTCCCGTCTGTTCTCCGTCAGGTAGTTACACGCAGTGACCGAACGCTCCGCGAGTCCTACCTTGAACGATTAATAACTGGACGCCCCACTCCAGTTGTAACCAACACAGTGCTGTGCGCGTGTGTGATTTAGTTCCTCTAAAATGAACTAATCACGCGCACAACCTAGACACATTTCTTATTGTGTAAATAGTTTGTACATATTACTTCTCCCCCTATCCTTTATTCCTGTCCTCTCACCTCTTTCATTTCATTTCGCCATTCTGCCTGCTGTCCTTTATTTCCGCTGCCCGAGCTCAGGTGCTTCAGTATCGATGGCAGATGCCGGGGCTAGCAAAAATCTTTTCCTTCCTTTTTACTATTATTTTTTTTAATAAAACCACTACCACCACCACATCCACAGTGGGTTCTGGCCTGTATATCATGTCTCCGGCCCATGTGGGCAAATTTTACTGTAGTATACAATAAGAATGAATACGGAGGACCACCCCAATAAACACAAAACCTCCTCAAAATCTTCCAAAATTATAATTGGTTTTTGGGGAAAGGAAATGGCACAGTATCTGTCTCATATATCGTTGGACACCTCAACCGCGCCGTAAGGTAAGGGATAAGGGTGGGAGTGAAAGAAGAAAGGAAGGAAGACGTGCAGTAGTGGAGGGCTTCGGAATAATTTCGACCACCTGAGGATCTTTAACGTGCGCTGACATCGCACAGCACACGGGCGCCTTAGCGTTTTGCCTCCACAAAGACGCAGCCCCCGAGGGCGGGTTCGAATCCGGGAACTACGGATCAGTAGCCGAGCGCCCTAACCACTGAGCCACCGCGGCGGGTCAAAATCTTCCAAAAATAACCAATCGGGACATTTGGAATCTCCCGAAGAGGTTCTCATTATTCCCGAACATATCCAAAAAAGGTCCCCACAACTTCTAGTGTCCAAAAAGTTGTGCCTCCAAGCGAAAGCGCCGAAACGCCAGTGCTTGATTTCTCGGCTGCGGACCAATAAAGTTATTCACCCTTTTTGACGCATCCTTTAGACATCTGAGCGCACATATATCCCAAATTCCAGGCACATACGCTACAGTGGGTGTAATACACCTCTCCACTCGTGTGAATGCGTGCTGGCACGGCTCTCCTGCATTTACCTGTTTACATGAAATGATCTAGCATTTTACACACAAAGAAAATATGAACTCAATATCACCCGATCTTGCGCATATAACAGCAATTAGCAGCATATAGAAGTCATTTCAGTTTACCAACTGTGCTCTTTGCATTTAAATGAATACAAATGAATACAAAGACGCATATGAATGTATGTACCATTCAATACACAGTGTACGTAGCACTACATATAATCATCAGCATCAGCATCAGAATCACCATATAATGATTGGCCCTTTTTCTTTAGCTCTGAGAAGTCTGAAAAAGGAAAAAAAGAAATACATAATGCAGGCTGGAAGCTGGTGCACTTTGAGCAAACATTCTATTGGCTACAAAGGCATACATGTACGCGCAAAAGCAAACGAAAGTAAAGAGTAATTTGGGTGGCCAAAAGAAAAGACGAGATGGGCGCACCCTGCAGATGCGCGGCCTCAGGTCACGGGTTTTCTACAAACTGAAACCCCCCTCTCGCTTAGTTACTCACATGAGCCTCGGAGCAAGCTTCACCGACTTTCTATCAAAACAGAAAACAAGCATTTTTAGTTCTACCAGGCGGAAATAAAAAAAATATGCCTAAACCAACCTACCTTGACGACGTTGCCAACGGAAACCCAGGGATGAAATAGAAGGCTGCAGCAGCTGCAACCATGAAATCAACGCAGCCTTCTGTCCTGCGCAGCGAACGCTCAAACATACGCGTTAAACCCTCGTAACGATCATTTGAGTTTTATTTTCTTGTGATTAAGTGTGGGCATAAGACTGCTGGTGGAGCCAGACGTGGGGTGGGAGGGGGACGTCTAGCGCCAGAACGATGGTGCGGCAGACCGCGCACATGTCCGGCGTGGGAGCCAAGATCAAGGCACAAGTAATCCGATTGGGGGGGGGGGGGGGGGCGGACCCACTAGCGACGCGAACACAACACAAACTATACTGCTCCGATAGGATGGCTGGGCGATGGCGAAGTAGGTAGAGCAAGGTAATCCATGGGCACTCTCAGCAAGAAGGTGGTGAGTCCCCGAAGGTCCCTCCTGCCTATGGCCGCAGTGGGCGGCCACGCTGCAGTCGTCGGAGGCGCTGAGGAATGCAGGGTGCGTGCTAGGAGTCGCCCATTGCCCTGAGCTCAGCAGCCGCGAACACCGCCTCGAACAGCGGCATCAGTAGGGTCATGAAGCTGCGCAAAAGACTTGCAAAGCGCCGCCGCTGCATCAGTTGGAAAAGTAATGGTGTGGGCACGTCTAGGTGCTTCGGAAATCTGCCGTGAATCCGTAGTTACAAAGTCCGCGACAGCCCAGTGAGGAGAGCAAGAGCTACCTAGCGCTGGGGCTTCCGCACGAACGACGGGGGGCGGCGCAGTCTGGGTGCGCAAGATAGCTTCCGTCCAGCGAGGCGAAGGACGGGAGGCCATTACTGCACCTCGGCTAGACAGCGGCGCAGGAAGGACTGCCGATAGTCGGCTCAGGCCTTCAGCAACCGCCGAACCATGTTGTAGTTGGGCGCCAGCAGGGGAACCGCTAGAAGACGAGCACGCGGTGCGATGAAAAGGCAGACCGCTGTCGTCTGTCTGCGACAGGGAGCAGACGGCCCACGTGCGAGAAATGCATGCGCCGACAGAGATGCGGTGTTAGCCGCTTCCATCGGCTGTTCGAACGAAACAGTTGCTTGATATCTCAAAACAACGAGTGCAACAGCAAACCGCACCTTGTGGCGCGGGGGAGAGAGAAAAGAGAGCGATCACGTCGATTTGTTATTTCTTGCGGAAAATCATTGGTCTCGAAACGTTATACCCAGGTACCTTTTTGGCACCAAAATAATATGATTAGTTTTTGTTGCTGCTTAACACAATAAAAAAACTTAGTGGGAGAACTGCCCTTTTGATTGTGTTTCTATGTCTTGCCTCTGCGGTCTAGAAATGTTTGGTGAATGTTGTACTGCGACAGGGACATTCGAACTTTTTTGAGCGCACATAGGGAGGTACGTTGCTTGCTGAGATATGCTTACTCGCATCGCGGCAATGCCCGTACACCATGCACGTAGTGACCGACTATATAGCCCCGTGGCCACAGGTACGCAACTTTGCCCTCTATATAGGCTGCAGGGTACACAACAACGCAGTCTCAGTAGGTGTGTGACCTCTTCCGTATGCAGCTCAGGCTCCCGGCTTGCTTACAGGACGAATGAGCCTGTGCCTTGCCACCCCTACGCCCTACCCTTCGTCGGCCGGGGCGGCATGCCTGCACGTTTACTGCAACAGCCATCACTAAGGCGTCCGAGAGTTGCACTCAACGAGAGCGCTGTTACGCCATTTCAAACGTTGCAATATCCTGGTGCTCCGCGCTGGGATAAAGAATTTCATTTTCTTTCTCTGATCCCGCCGCCGAGAAGCAGTGACGCTGATGCGACCAAAGGGAGGCGCTTCGCGTGAGCTCCGTTAATTGTTCCTATTTTCAACCGGTTAATTTCGGACCTGCCTGTTGAGAATGAGTGGACGCTCTCCTGAGTGGTTCCGGTGTGTGCTCAACAGTTTTGAGGAGCCTTGGCCCTGTTCCTCAGTGGACTTTCGACCATCAAGCGCGGCGGCGATATTCTATAGGCCTGACTGCGCCTCGCAGAACTGCATGCTTGAGACGGGCTATCGCCATGCTGCAGGCGCGAATTATGGTTCAGTCGAGCGCTCCGGCCAACGAGATGGATCGACCAGTCGAAGACGACTAGATGGATGACGGCGTTTGGACAGCGAGAATGTCGACGCCCCAGCAAGCAGCACATGACGCAACAAAATAGTATAAGTCAGCCCCCCGTTTCCTTGATGATGAGGCCCGCTCGCCATTTCTCTTCACGAATTTCATTTTACGCCTAGAAAATTTATTCGGGCCTCAAGGAATACAATTAGTCTGGTTTACAGCGGAAAATGCGAACTGCATTTGCTTAGAGGCACGTACAGAATTTCATACAACAGTGTCATACCTGGAAATAGTGACGTCGATACACCAGGATTTGTCTAATCAGTATATATCAGTTTATTTGAAAATAGACATGGCGATAGAACAGCGGAAATGTGGTATCTATTACGGATGACCAAATCTGTCCGCGTGAAAATGGCGCAAGGCGTGCTACTGTTTTAAGTAATAATATTTACTGCGTCCGCTAATTGAAGTATAAGTACACCCAGTTCAGGATATGAAAGGTTCTAAATTTATCTCGAACAAAGATATCCCTGCTAGCTGTCGTGCGCTGCCAGAAAAAATATCTCAATTCAATATGCACCATCGTGTACAAAGCGCCTTAAACGCCCAAGGCGCTAAATATTACGCACAATTAACGCTATGACCCAAGCTGCAGACATTATGGAACCCAAATATGAGTTAGCTGACAAGGCAGCTGTGTGCTCTCATGACGTCGCCATCAACGTCGTTGTTACGGTTTATGACGAAGAGAATGAAGGCAAGCTGACCGCACTTAAACATCTCGCTTATGAAGGTGCCAACCGGATGGTCGTCATTCTAATCAAGGCGTAACGCATGTCTTCTACGATAACAGTGGGTGAAGATGACCCCATCGGCTCGCAAGACGATAACAAAATTATATTAACGCGGTAACGCAGCAAATACGGCGTCGGCGTTGTCGGCGTTGTGAGCGTCAAAAAGGTGGCGCAGGGTGGGCCAGGCCGCCAACCACGGAGACTGAACCTAGGTGGGCAACCTAGGTCACGAGACATTGTGGGGTCACCCCAACCTACCCACCGGATTGTGAGAAAAGTGACCACACTGGCAGGTGGCAGTTCAGTTAAATGTTGATCGCAAGTGGTTGCTCGGGAAGAACAACTCTGGTCGCACAAGACCCACCGGTGGCAGCACCTGTCGTGGAAGGGCGGTGGCGCATCCCTTAACCACTGCGCAAGGAGTGGGATGAGAACCCCCAGGAGCATATGAGTGTTAAGTTGAGAATTGCCGATTCCGCATATATATCGGCAGTTACTCATTAACGCTATTGAGTCATATCCTTAAGGCGAAGTTTAAGTGTCGCCCCCAACTGTCCCCTTCGAACAAGCTTAAATCACCAAAGCACAGAAAATGTACAAAACTGATAAAGCTCTCGTCACATTTAATGCAGGCACATTCGTAAAAGTAGCCAAATACTACTTGGAGTTCACAGTGGTATAGGAATACCGGCCGAAACGTATGGTCGGTCATACTGCCTTAACATCGGTGACTAGGGTGGCGACATTTCGCTTTCCACTCGATAATTCTTGTTTTAGAGTTTGCTCGTGGTGCTACAAACGCGCTTGCCTTTCATTTCCCTCCATGTGCATGGTCTATGTATGTACTTTTTTGTGATCAGTCGCACGCTTGCAATAGCACTGAAAGAGGTTATGAAACACTGGCGCCGACCGCAGATTCGCACAGCAGGAGGCCGCGGAGTGACAAGACTTGGAGTTTGCACCTCTAGAGTAAAGATTCATAGCATAACTTTCATTCGGTGGTTCGCTGTGTTTGTCGAATGCTTAATTCTTGGGTTGTATTTCTTTCGGTAATATGGCGCGCCCATCTACCTTCGTGAACTCATGTTAACATTCCCGACCGAATGGGCCGTGGTCAAAGAAAGAGAACTAGGCGCACCACACTTACAAGTGTGTTACGAACATGTCACGCTGCCGCCACCTGCTAGCATGCCTGGTGTAGTGTGGTACGTCAGAACACAGCCAAGGTATGTGCTAACTAGCAGGCTCGTTAACCAACACTGAGTATTACCTCTTTATTTATTATGTATTTATTTAATACTGCGGACATGCTGTATATTCAAGAAGAGAGGGAAATACATACAGGGGAAAAGCAAAGCAGGTACGATTGTACCGAACAATATAGATGCCACGAAATAAACAATGCAAAAACAATTGATAATTCGGTTACAGTGCAGCTACTAAGCCAGCTGTGAAGATATCAGGAATGATTAGCAAGCCACGGAGAGTTCTGCGGTTGAACATTCCATTCAGAAACTGTTCTTGGAAAAAAAAGGATACTTGTATGTATTTGTGCGTGAAAAAATAGGTCCCAGGCTAAGGGTATGCTTGTGGCGCGAGGCACGTCTAGAATCACAAGCGATTTGATTTTCGGGTCGAATACCAAGTCAAGAAAAGTATAATGAATGAAGGAAATCGAGACGGGCTTTCTTCTATCTGCAAGGGGTTCTAAGTCTGCAAGATTCAGCATGGCGGAATGAGAGTCTAGGCGCCAGTAACGGTTGAAAGAAAAGCGAGCCGCACGACGTTGTTTTTTTCTAGTTTTTGGGTGTCATCTGCAGTGTAGGGGTCCCACACAATGCAGGCATATTCGAGAATTGGCCTTGGAATCGATTTATATGCCTTCAGTATTGGGGCTCTAAGGCAACCGCCCACTAACTACTCCTGTTAGTTTCCTTGTTTATTTATAGGCGTATAGCCACCGTAAGCAATATACATTTCAGCACTTATAATTTAGGAAGCGTAGCTACACTCGGCGCTGTGACCAAACATATTTTGGCTATGTCGACGAGTTACCTGCACTGGAGAGGTTGCTTTGCCTGAAAGTTTCTCGAAAGCGCATGTATTTTGGCGCGATGTAGCCAATGTTTGTTGGGCCACAGCGCCGAGAGTAACCGCGTTTTAGAAATTCTAAAAACTCATATGGATATTATACTACGGTGGGCTACACGCTCCTCAATAGTTAAGGAGCCTAAGAGTAATAGTCAAAAAGTTAACTATTCATTATTTGTTAACCAGGCTGGTAGTTAGCCCAGCCAAGCTTTATTCTGATGTACTGCACCGCTGAAAATGCTATGGCGAAAAAAGCGCTCTTCTAACTCAAAAAGACTATTTTTAAAAATTGTGGAGATTCTTACATGAAACGCACTGTATGTGGAGTGCGAGAACAACCGCATAACCCACGGTATCCCCGAAGGGAATATGCCACCACATTTCAGCCGGTAAGTTTGCGCAGCCCATTGAACTGAACAATAACCAAATTAAACTAGTGCTAACCAGTTTAGCAGCGTATTTGCTGAAAACAACAACGAAAGCATATATTTTTACGAAATTGGCGGTGTAGTGCAACCGTTAACTTGACGAGAATCCCGATTACACACCAGGTCTAAAACGACGACTGCAAACCATCACTGAATTTTTTCTTAAGTGTTCTGATTCAATCTTTTAGTAATGGATGAATGTCAGCCACAAAGTGCCGGAGTATGGGTTAAAACGGAAATCCTGTACTTAAACACCCTCATCGACTGTGCTCAAAACACCGTGACCTGATTCGTTGGCAATACAAGTTTTAAAACTAATACAATCGTCACCTAACCCGTGGATTTCACTTGTGTTAATCGCAAAGCAGGATTGAACGCCCAGTTTTGGCGTTTTTTGTAGATGGCTCAACAGAGTTACAAAAAGTGCACTTACCCTCGAACCTTATGGTGAACGTAAAAGCGCCAAAAATAAAGACATAGAATAAGACTGACAACACGAGCGCTAGTGTTGTCTGATTCTATGTCCTTGTTTTTTGTGCTTTTACGTTCAGCATAGAAAACCAACTCGCCCAAACGCGGACCTTAAGGTGATCGACGCATCATGCTAGCTGCTGTAAATCCATTGATCTACGCAATGGATAATAAAGCACGTAGATGTTAATGTAGGCGACCGTAGGAAGGACCGCATTCAATAGGTTCTCCTTCGGCCTGCGTCCCGCCTTGCCACCTTCCAAACAGCGATGGACACTATCCTTTTATATATAAAATGCGGTCGTGCGTACACTCACACGGCGTCATGTTCTCCAACAGTAATGAAGAACACTTCCAGCGTTTGCGCCGCTCACGGCCACTCACGGAACTCACTAAAACGGGTAAAGCCTGGGAATGGAGCGGTGAATGTTCATGCTTCCATCGATACCGACCGCGGCGGCTGCATTTTTATGGAGGCAAAACGCTAAGGCGCCCGTGTGCCGTGCGATGTCGGTGCACGTTAAAGATCCCCAGGTGGTCGAAATTATCCTGGAGCCTTCCACTACAGCACCTCTTTCTTCCTTCCTTTTACCGCCACGGTCGCTGAGTGGTTATTGCGCTCGGCGGCTGGCCCGAAACACGTGGGTTCGATCCCGGACGCGGAAGTCGAATTTCGATGGAGGCTAACTTCTAGAGGCCCGTGTAGTGTCCGATGTCAGTGCACTTTAAAGAACCCCAGGCGGTCGAAATTTCCAGTCCTGTACTACAGTCTCCCTCAAAGCCTGAAACGCTTTGGAACATTAAACCAAATAAAACCATTCGTTCTTCCTTCACTCCATCCTTTATCCCTTCCCTTAAGGTGCGGTTCAGGTGTCCGCCGATATGTGATACAGATACTGCCCCATTTCCTGTCCCCAAAAACCAATTTTCATTTCTCATACTTCTATCTAACCCGACCGCAGCGGCTGCGCTTTTATGGAGGCAAAACGCTAAGGCACCCGTGTGCTGTGCCATGTCAGTGCACCTTAAAGATCCCCAGGTAGTCGAAATTATTCCGGAGCCCTCCACTATGGCACCTCTTTCTTCCTTCACTCCATCCCTTATTCCTTCCCTTACGGCGCGGTTCAGGTGCCAGTCGATATTATGTGAGACAGATACTGCGCAATCTACTTTCCCCAAAAACCAATTTTCATTTTTTCAGTGCAGCCTGAGCACAAGTTGCCCTGTTCTATCTTCTCTTTCTTCGTCTTCGGGGGCAATCATGCTGCTCTGGCGCAGGTCCGCATTCTGACTGCAGTTTTATGGGCTCACTTTCCCTTCTACTTGCTCAGCATCCCTGTCGAGGTTTTAACGATGGAATACATGGTACATGTTTACGAACCGTCTTCGAGACGATTATGTCTAGCTTGGGCAGCCCTGCCTAAACAATTGAAAACAGCGAAACGCTTCTTCCTCGGCGACTGCTGAAGCAATTTCCACGAAATTTGTTGCATCTGAAAGAGAGGCTCAAACTCACCTTCGTGGTCGGTGCATTGACTGAAGGAATGCGAAATGACATCACTCTGTGCCGTATGCAATGGAACACCTTTAGCACAGATAACACAACGTAACACACAGGACTGGAGTGTAGACGATAGCAGACATGTCCCGTGATCCTATGCGATTTATTTTCCGCTTAATGTGTGAACCTATTAGGACGAATTCAGAGAGGCCGCGTAAAGTTCTGACCATGAAAGGCTTCGCACCACTACGAGTGTTTTGGGAAGGGCCGCCTCGAACAAATAGAAATTTCTTTTCATGGGAGATTTTCAAATCTTCAATGCAAACCTTTGGCGTAGCTATTTTCTGCCGAAAGGCTTATGTAAGCAAAAAAATATTTATTTGAATCAATGTAGAAGCAACGAACAATCTTCGACAAATCATACACGGCCACGTGTCATCGTTCTTTTTTATTGCCACAGTATTACTCCGTGCTGTGTTAACTTCTGCCAGTACGCGGCGCTGGCATCTGTGAAAGAAATAATAAGCAAACAATTGAAAAGTAGTGCCAGCACGACCCGCATGCGGAGAGCGCATTATGCTCTCCACAGATCTTGAGATTCGCAAGATGCAATTATAAGGCCACTCAGCGTGGCAGAGCGTCCTTCGCGATGTGCAAGTGCCATTGTTAAGCTTTCGTTGCCAGCAGCGGACGAGGCGACGAAGCGGAAGCAGATGGAGGGCACGCGCCCCGCCGGCCACCACAGGCTCGGATCGCTGACGCCGCATTCAAATCCTGGGTGGTGGTGGTGACGGTCGCACCTCCTGCTGCGGTTGCCGTTCGGCCCGGCGCCATGGCGCCGCGGCGCGCCTCGGCTCGGCTCGCCGGCATCGACGAGAAGGGCACACTGAAGACCGAGGCGCAGGTCAACCCCATCGAGAGCCGGCAGGCGACCATTGCGCTCCTCCTGGACGGCCCATGCCCGTCTTCGCCTCCTCGAGCGATAACACCAGGAAGCTCAAGCGTGACGACGAGGAAGAACGGAGCAACCCCGCATCCAGAGGAACAGGTTGGTGGACCAGCAGATATGCGCCGACGCCCGCTCGTCGCGACCACGGCCTTCCTGGTGCTAGCGACCTCGGGTGTGAGTAGACCGGTGTGCAGAAGGACAAGGCAGAGGCGACTTCTTCGTCAGACTGGTTGCCAGCGACGCGTTTTGTGCGGCGGCAATCCACGAGTTATCAGAAGCGAAGCAGGCAGCCACGGACTGGGTGCCCTAAGGTGATTCATGGTGGCCCGAGTTACCAAATGCGAAGCAGGCAGCCAAGAACCCGGTGCCAAAAGGTGATTCATCGTGGCCCGAGTTACCAGATGCGAATCAGGCAGCCACGAACCCGGTGCCCCAAGGTGATTCATCGTGGCCAGAGTTACCAGATGCGAAGCAGGCAGCCACTGGCCGGGAGCCCCAAGGTGATTCACAGTGGCAGCGAGTGGGAAGCTGCAGAGGCCGCAGCTGCCGGTAAAGGTGCTGTGACTCGGCACTCCACGCAGAGGTCTGATGCCACGCAGTGTGGCTTGAGCGAGGTAATGGAACCAGAGTGCTTCATCAGCGACGGAATGCAAATGAGAACGGCTTCAGCGAAGCTGCCAGAACCAGAACGAATCTTTCATCATCATCGACGGAATGCGGTGGCGGGTTTTCATTCTAGCGGAGTGGAACTTTTTTGAGAGCGGGTGTGGAGCGAGGACTGCGCCTAGTGCGCCTGGCAAAGGGAGAACACTTTCCTTTTTTCTATGACCTTGGACACTAATGAGTGCCAGGATTGCGTGATCGTGTGAAACCGCGATCAGGGATGTGCAGAGACACATATGGCAAGAGAGAGAGAGCGGCTCCAGTACTCAGGCGCCAAATGCACTGGTGTCGATATAGCGGCCGTCGGGACCGAGCCTACAAACAGGACAATGAGGCAAGGATCTTCACGGCGCATTAACCTTTCTACTTTTTTTCTTTTCCTTTTGATCTTCTCGCGTTCAGCAGCACACCTTCATTTCCAGAGTGAATAGTAACGCTTTTGTGTGTGCTTTTTGTAACTTCTGTGTGCTCTGAATAAAAGTGAAAAAAAAGACAATTGCACTCTATCTCGTCCTACAGCAGGGGCGAGTATGAAATGCTTTACAAGCAGGCGTGGTACATTTAGGAGACGAGTAATAGGCGCTAATAGCCGTATTCCATTGAGCTGTGTCTGTCGGGCCATATAAATTTTTCTGGCCGCCCGCTTTTCTATAGCTTCAGCGACGCGTGGCCCACTTTCTTCCCTTGGCACGTAGCCATGTAAAACCACGTCGGTTTGACTTCAACTAAGCCGCAATTTTGGAATCGAATGGGAGAAACGCGTAGCGCAATCTAAAGACTGCTCATACATGGCGTTAGCTGCACTCTAGTCTTAGAAGCCTCCGTGATTAGCCAAACACCCCCCCCCCCCCCACACACACACACGCATCTTTTTTAGCTGATTTACAAGAGCCACAGGCCGCGTCAAGTGGCTAGACACCTAGAGTGGCTAGAGTGGCTAGACACCGAGACCCACCGACATATTTCTATCAATAAAGTTATTACCACCACCAGCAGCAGGAGCAGGCGCTACACAGAACGTTAGAATGCGCCATTAACCTTCGCGCACGCCGCCGCTGCGTTCCGTCGACCACGACCTGTTGCACATCCTGGCACCACTTTCTCTTCCTTCCACTGCACGTGGCCGGCACTGGTCATGCGGGTCGCTACATGTGCTTTAAATGCCGGCACGTTCATTTCTGCTATTTTTCGTATTATGGTGGCGTGTTGAACACCTCTCGATGCGTTCGTAACGTCCTTTTCGCTGTTTGAAGAGCCATATAGCACTCGCCTGTTTTTCAGCGGCCTTAGCAAACATTCGCGGCGCAGAACGAATCGAAGTCGAAGCAAAACTTTTTAGCTCATTTTAAACTGCCTATTGAAACACGCTCTTCGTAAAGCAATAAAACTTGCTCCAGATCGCCAATTCAGATACACTATAATGCAACGGGAAACAGAACTGCTTTGATCGCGCCCCGGCTGGTTGGAAGCGGCTGACATGAAAGGATGAACCGCCGTCGACAACGATGATAGACAAAATGCCCTTTACTTCGGTCCCCGAGACCGCCTTCGTAGTCCTCACGGTCGCCCTTGTCTCGCGACGTGCACCGCATGCCCTACCGAAACCAGCAACTGATACTTCGAACCCGACCGCGGTGGCGGCGTTTTGATGGAGGCGAAACGCTAAGGCGCCCGAGTGCTGTGCGATGTCAATGAACGTTAAAGGTCCCCAGGTGGTCGAAATTATTCCGGAGCCCTCTACTACTGCACCTCTTTCTTCCGTTCTTCGTTTTCACGCCGCGGTGGCTGAGTGGTTATGGCGCTCGGCTGCTGGCCCGAAAGACGAGGGTTCGATCCCGGCCGCAGCGGTCGAATTTCGATGGAGGCGAGATTGTAGAGGCCCGTGTGCTGTGCGATGTCAGTGCACGTTAAATATCCCCGGATGGTCGAATTTTTTCTGGAGTACTCCACTACGGCACCTTTCTTCTTTTGCTCTCTCCTTTATACCTTCCCTTGCGGCGCGGTTCAGGTGTCCGCCGATATGTGAGACAGATAGCGCGCCATTTCGTTTCCCCAAAAAACAATATTAACGGGACAGCGTTAAGGAGCTCGTGTGGTCGGCGTCTTTGGCCGTGAGAGGAAAATGGCGCATCTCGGTGGACACCTGAACCACGCAGTAAGGAAAGAGATTTTCTTTTCCCTTACGGCGCGGAAAAAATGTCCAGCGAGAAGTGTGACAGGCGTCATTTCCTTTCCTTAAAACCAATTTTCATTTCAATTTCCTTCCCTCGCGGCCCGGTTCCGGTGTCCACCGATTTATGTGATACAGGCATCCTTTCCTTTCCTTAAAAAATTTATTTTCATTTTCCTTGCGTTACTGCGTGGTTCGGGTGTCCACCAAGATATCTTTCCTTTCCATAAACTGTCCGGGCAAGCGGTCGCATCGAAGGACAATGCCGATCCATGGATCCCTTGGCAATGCTGCAACACGCTGTTGCGTCCTGCTCTTAAATACTCTTAAAACACGCTGTTGCGTCCTGCTCTTAAACTTCCGGCCACTAACCAAAACACCAGTGTCCAGCTAATAGGCCTTTCAAATGGCGAGCGCTCCCTCTAAAACGGCCGTGCGTACCCAGGGCAAGCGCTGACATGATGCAACGTACTGAAGTTATCGACCGTTGGTAATTGTCCACCGAGGAGAGGCAGCAGTGGTGCCTCACGTCTTGTCTGCTTTGTTGTCCCTTTGTTTTTACCTTAGCCAGAAATCATGTAAACGGAAAGCCCGAACCGAAGACAAGCAATCTTTTGAATAAGCGCGAGGAAATAGCTCATCAGAACATGGAGCTCAAGACTTTATTGTGCGCACCGCTCTTGAAGACTATGCAGTGCACGGTACACGAAATTGACGGGCTTCATTAAGAAGCACGTGTATGGTGTGTGTTAATTGCTTTGAAGAAGAAGCGCCCTTCGGCCCTTGCACTGCGGAGTCGCGGGCTGCTAGAGTAGCAGTAGGCTCAAATTATCCGCAGTTGACATTGACAGCTAAAGATACCTGGAGTGTGCACCCGGTTCACTCATGTCTTGCCGTGCGCCTGCACAAGGTGCGAGAGACAGTGAACAGGTGGCGTCGGGCACCAACTCGCCGTGCTTCGGATTGCCGGCGTCGGTTGTTGTCAGCGGAGGCAGTTGCAGTCACAGCACACCGGGCGCTGACGGCCGTAAGATTGTGCACAACGTGTACAAATCGCCGATCCACGTCCGCTCGACCCATAACATCGCCGATACGCTGGCCGCGCAGGCAGGCGTCAAGCACGGCAAGGGCAACCTCCAGCCGTAAGTACGCGTCTTGGTGGGGGGAAACGCGACCGTCACCTTGATGAACATATACTGGGCCAGAGACGTTTCTATTTGTCGCGACTTCCAAAGAATGCAATCAGGTCAAAGCAAAGCACGTGTTCAGCTCACCCAATCAGGTGCGAGAAACCTTAGTTCGTGCTGGACATTTACAACGTCGTATGAAAAATAAGAAAGGGTGTCATGTCAAGATAGGTTTTTTCAGCCAACTCGAGGTCGGCGGTCATCCTGTATGTACATACAATGGCTAATACGGCGTCTTCTTAGGCTCCACGCAGTGACATATCGGCATCTGCTTGCGTTTGGATTCGCTATTGTATGTTAGGGGAAGAGTGTGTGTGTGGAGGAAAAGCACTGCTGGCACTATGAGAAAGGCACTAGGGAAAAGCAGTCAGGATAAGGACCACTTCATGCTTGACAGCCCCCACCGCTCCCTCTTCACTTAGGCCGTCTATTAGCTACTTCCCAGTAGTCTAGCGTTACCCCTCTCGCATCCGTTGCTTCCGTCTTGACAAGTGAAAGCGTTGATGCCGCTGAAGACCGTTTTGCCAGGATCATAAATCATTTGGTGGTCATAAATTAGCGACGCTTAATTTCCACAGTGCTCTTATCGACAGGCCACAAGAAAAAAATGAGAACAGATATGAATTTTAGAGCTGCACAGAACTTTAGTTTCAAAATGACGTGCTTTGTATTGTCTTGGTTTTTTACTGAAGGAGGGAGTGAAAGCAGAAAGGAAGGAAGAGGTGCCGTAGTGGAAGGCTAAGGAATAATTTCGACCACCTGGGGATCTTTAACGTGCACTGACATCGCACAGCACACGGGCGCCTTAGCGTTTTTCCCCCATAAAAACGCAGCCGCCGTGGTCGGGTTCGAACCCGGGAACTCCGGATCAGTAGTCGAGTGCCCTAACCACTGAGCCACCGCGGCGGGGTGAAATGCTTCGCCGAAAGCATCCTTTGTACTAATTCGTTCGACGCGAGCAAATGGGAATTTTACTTAATTTGGCCGCGCTCTTATTGCTACCGCTGTGCGCGACCCATGACTCGTGCCTGTGCACGTGCAGGCTTCAGAAGACAATCAACGAATTTTCCGTTCCAAGGGAAGTCCCTGTAACTACCCCTAGGCGGCAAAACTTGCAGCAGCAGAAATAGCGCCTCCCTCGCCCACAGATGGTTTGTCTCGAGCTGCACGTCTGAACGACGTGTGTTGTCTTTCTGTGGAAGCCCGCGGGAAAGCGTGCATCCTGCTGCTGCTGCTGCTCTGCTGTCCTACACTGCCACCTAGTATCTTAGGCAGGAAGGAAGGCTGCCTTTGCTCCTGCGGAGCCCTTCGCGCTGTTCTTGAGCCAGCTGCATTTCGTCTATGCGTCACCGGGTTTCCTCGATGACGTTGCGAGCGATGGCGCAACCAATGACGGCCTGCGTAACGGCGTTGATGTCACTCCATTTTCCGAGCAAGACGCAGAATAAAAGGTCGTTGTTCCTCTTGTTTCGTTTTTCTCTTCCTCATAGCGACAAGAACGGTCCCGTCGAACAGACGTAACTCCATCCGTATAGTTGTCGTTATCAGCTCAACAACACTGTAGACGAGGAGGATAAAAATTACAGGATAGAGCGGAAATGCGAAAGTGTTTCCTTTTCTCCATCCATTTTTCACTTTGTTGCTGTTTTTAATTATTCTTGATTATCGTTCTATTTAATTTGTATTTTTGTTTTTATTTGAAATTTTTTTATTGATATTATTTTTCGCTTTTCATTTTTCTTAGTTTGATTTTCAATATTTTAACTATTTTTATTTTCATTTCTGCTATTTTTATTCATTACATATATGCTCCTTATTAACTGCTGCGTAATCAACTTTAACATTTTATTTTAATTACCATGCAACTTATGATTGACAGATCGTGCGGGCAACTTCCGTCCGCTACTTTCGTCCACGCCACTCGAGCCAAGAAAGGCTTGCGTCCTTAAGCAGGGACCCTACTTTAAGAAGAGCCGTGCGTGACATAACTCGGATTTTTGTCTCCTGTGATTATTTGTGGTTGACCTACTCGCGTTACGGCGTGGTCTAGTGACTAGGATATCTGGCTTTCACCCAGATGGCCCGGGTTCGATTCCCGGCGTCGGAATGTGCGTTGGTCTCATGGTGTAATGGTTAGCACTCTGGACTTTGAATCCAGCGGTCCGAGTTCAAATCTCGGTGAGACCATTCGTTTTTGCTTTTGAAACCTCGCTCTGACGACAGCTGCAGGTACGCGCGCTCTTTTCTCTTGAGTTATCCTAGTCAACGTTTTTCTGCAACTTTTTCATATGCACGGCTAGAATGAAGTAAACAATTTGCGCATGATTCAAAGCAAGAACGATATTTTTTTATCGTAGGAAACCACCAAGTAAACAATAACAATTCCATGCCTAGGTCAAAAAAACATGTTTTATTTTAGAGACTGTTTTGCAAAGCACTACCGTTTGCTCATGGTGTAATGGTTATAGCACTCTGGACTTTGAATCCAGCGGTACGAGTTCAAATCTCGGCCAGGCCTGTTTTTGTTTTGTTTTTAATCTAGCTCTGACAAAAGCTGCAGGATACGTCCGATCTCGGCAGTTGAGTTATCCAAGTCCACGTTTTTCTGCAACTTTTTCAGATACACGGCTGAAATGAAATAGGGGAACCCAAGCTGGATGGATGGATGGATGGATGGATGGAAACAACTTTTATTAGAAAAAAAAGGAAAGAAAAAATATTCCAGGGTTGTCTCCTACTGGTCCAGGAGTCCACGGGCTTGTGCCTCACATAAGGCCCGATCCACCGGCCATTTCTGGCCGGCGGGCTGAGCGGTTCGTAAAGCAGCCTCCCAGGAAGAATGAGTGGGATTGGGGATGGGGGGTACTGCCAGTGGGGAAGGACATTCCCAAAGGTAGTGGAAAAGTGTGGATCTGGGCACGCCACAGGTGTTACAATGAAAAGGAAAGGTGGCGTGAAAGCATGAGAGACGGTAGGATAAAATAAAGCAGCCCGTTTGTAATTGTCGCCATGTGGCGCTGGATAACGGCGACAAAGTACTGTGGGGTGGTGGTAACGTCATGCGGCTGAGTTTGTAGAATGCGGTGATTTGATGATATGTATAAAGGACCGATGGAGCCTCTTGCGCAGGGTTGAGTGCCTGATCGTCCGGGGTCCGGCAGGAGAGTTCTCGGGCCAGCGCATGAACGCGCTCATTACCGTGGATCGAGGCAGAGTAACCGTTCGGTCGAGAGAGGTGGCTGTGGCAACAATACGGTGTGTGGCCGGCGTCGCCACGCCCTTTAGGTAGTGGCGGTATGCGGCCTAGGAATCTGTACAAACTTCGGTTATGTTTTTGTCAATGGTGGAGTGGGCGAGCGCAAGTGCGATGGCGGCTCCTTCCGCCTCTGCAGGTGAATTAGTTCGGATAGTGGCGGCGGCCCCCAAAGTGCCGTCTTCATAGGCTGCGACTGCCGTGAATAATCCTAGTTTAGAATTTTCTGCCACGTCGACATAAAGGATATCGGAGCGGTTGCTGTATGTTTTGGTGTAACAGCTCGCTCGAGCCTGCCGCCTACCCTGGTGGAGGCTAGCGCTCATGTTGCGCTGTAGGGGCTTCTGATATATGTGATCCTTCGTGCGCAGAGAAATCATGTAAGGTGTAGGTCTTGTTGGGGTGGGAATGGGTGGAGTGAGACGGAGCTGCCGCTGTAGGCATTGTCCTGTTTCCGTGCGAGTCAGGTGGACTAATTGCTTGGTGCTTTGAGCCTCTATTAATTCGATTGTGGATACCAGTGTCCAGGAGGCGTTTCGTGCTAACCGTCCGTGGAAGACGTAGGGCGGAGGTGAGAGCCGTGCGTATTAGGATGTCTGCCTGTTGCGTTGTGGCGCTGAGTGAGTATGTGGTATGTGAGGTGGTATGTAATGCGGCTGATGATTAATGCATTAGTCATATTGAGGGTATCGCGTTCAGACAGCCCATGATTGCGTGCTGCCACCCGCTTGATTAGTGCAGCCACCTGTTTGGTCTCTCTTTGCAAGAGCTGAAGGGTGGCGGTAGCATCGAGTGTGTTGTTAATGAGAAGGCCGAGAATCTTCATCTGAGACACAATGGGCACTGGATTCCCGTACATGTGCAGTTCAATAGGGGGTCACTGGGCAGGGGTTTCAGCTGCAAGAGTTCCGATTTATTTGGAGAGCAACGGAGGCCTGTGTTTGCTAATTGGATGGTGGTGATGAAGGGCGAGAAGTACATCTTGGTCTGATTCACTTTCATGGGCTGTGTTGTGCTGTTGTAATATCTTTGCTGTCCTCCCGGCCGGTGGACTTTGGTTTGGTTCAATTTGGGCCGATGCTCATTCCTGGGTTGATGCTCGGTCTTGTGCTCCTACTCAGTCTTGTGCTTCAGAGAAGTCTTTTGCTTCTGCTCAGTCTTTTGGTTCTTCTGCAGATCGAAAAGAGTGCTCTGTGCAGCAATTTCATCAGGATGGCGTCGGATTGTGGCTTCATCTGTTTTGCCTCTCTTTTTCCATCTTTTGCTGTAATTCTGTCTTGCTGGACAGTTTGTGTCAATGGTGTTGTGGTTGGATGTGCCACAGACGATGCAGTGCTTTTTGCAATCGACATGTCCTGGTTGAGGATTGCGTATTCCGCCATTGTAGAACCTTTTCTCCTGCGGAGTGGGGCAAATGTCCGCTCGGTGTCCTGATCCGGAGTTCCCGGGTTCTAACCCGACCGCGGCGGCTGCGTTTCGGTGGAGGTGAAACGCTGAGGCGCCTGTGTGCTGTGCGATGTCAGTGTACGTTAAAGATCCTCAGGTGGTTGGAATTATTCCGATGCCCTCCACTACGATACCTCTTTCTTTCTTCCTTCCTTCTTTTCATTCCCTCCTTTATCCCTTTCCTTACGGCGCGGTTCAGGTGTCCGCCGATATGTGAGACAGATACTGCGCCATTTCCTTTCCCCAAAAAACCAACCCAGTCTGCGTTATGATGGAGGCGAAACGCTAAGGCGCCTGTGTGCTGTGCGACGCCAGTGAACGTTAAATTAGTAGTAGTAGTAGTAAGTGGTTTTATTAAAATAATAATAAAAAGGAAGGAAAAGGTGGTCGAAATTATTCTGGAGTCCTCCACTACGGCATCTCTTTCTCTGTTCTGTCAGTTCCTCATTTACCCCTTCTATTACGGCCCGGTTCAGGTGTCCGCCGATATGTGAGGCAGATACTGCCCGCCACGGTGGCTCAGTGGTTAGGCATTCGGCTACTGATCCGGAGTGACCGGGTTCGAACCCGACCGCGGCGGCCGTGTTTTTATGGAGGAAAAACGCTAATGCGCCCGTGTGCTGTGCGATGTCAGTGCATGTTAAAGATCCCCAGGTGGTCGAAATTTTTCCGAAGCCCTCCACTACGGCACCCCTCTTTTCTTTTCTTCTTTCACTTCCTCATTTATCCTTTCCCTTACGGCGCGGTTCAGGTGTCCGCCGATATGCGAGACAGATACTGCGTCATTTCCTTTCCCCAAAAAAACAATTATTGTTATTATTTCCTTTCCCCAAAAACCAACTTTCATTTTTTTTTAACTCTAGCTTGGGGGCGCGACGCCAGCGCCGCAACGGCGAACCATGGAAAGTCGGGGGCGCGCGCGGCACCGCTCGTATAATATAATAATTGGTTTTGGGGGGAAAGGAAATGGCGCAGTATCTGTCTCATATATCGTTGGACTCCTGAACCGCGCCGTAAGGGAAGGGTAAAGGAGGGAGTGAAAGAAGAAAGGAAGAGAGAGGTGCCGTAGTGGAGGGCTCCGGAATAATTTCGACCACCTGGGGATCTTTAACGTGCACTGACATCGCACAGCACACGGCCGCCTTAGCGTTTTTCCTCCATAAAAACGCAACCGCCGCGGTCGGGTTCGAACCCGGGAACTCCGGATCAGTAGTCGAGCGCCCTAACCACTGAGCCACCGTGGCGGGTCGGCCGTGGCTAGCTTTGGTGTGCACGTGCAACGGGCGAGGTGCGCGAGGTGCAATCTTCGCGATGACAGAAGCGGTCCCGCCGAAGCAAAACGGAGGTGTATTGTTGTGTCGGGATGCTGTGATGCTGGTGCCACGCCTGTGGTTCGGCACCAGTCACACGCGGCACCACATTCGCGTCCCATCTCTTACGATTGTAAAGCTAATATTCTCACGGAAATAAGGTACAAGTGCTCCTGAGAATAAATTACATGAGCAGTACTCCTAGTTTGAAGTTTTGCCCTTGCCAATGGGGCCACGGAATAGCTCCACCTAGTATTGTGAGAGGAAGGGGCCAATAAGGCCCCAGCCCATTCACCTCTCTGCAACCTGTTAGTGTTTTTTACCACCACCGCCACCATGAGTCAGCGAGCGAGTTATGTCCCAGCGCGCGGAGCATGTCCCGTAATTTCTTTCCAGTCGACTATACTCGCCGACAGTTTTTCGCGGCTATGCAGTGGAAGCTACGAGGGCGAGGCGAATGGCTTTCACAAGCGCGCTCTTATCACGCTCTCACGAGGGAGAGAGCTACGCGTTTAAGCTGGCGCCGCGCGCCCGTAGCTTACTCAGCATAGCCACAAAAAGCTGTCCCGGAGTATAGCTTGCTTGGCCGTGTACTAGCTCCGTGGAGCGAAAACCCGTCTCTCTCTTTCTGTCTCTCTTTTCTTCTCTCTCTCTCTCTCTCTGTATGTGTGCGTGACGCGCGCGCGCGCGCGCGCGCGTGTGTGTTGAAGTAAAGGTCGTTCAAGTAAAAGCAAGCATCTATAGTTTTCCTCAAGCAGGGAGCAAATTTAGCCAAAAGAGAAAGGCGTCTTTTACTCATTTGTGCGTTCTCTCTCCAGGCACCCTTCCAAGCGCCTTGCTATACTTTTTGGATCCAAGCATGATGGTAAGATCTTTCAGTGCACTGGAAGTCGTCATCTGACTTCTATATATATATAACACGGGGCCGTCCTTGCAGAAGACACGGCCTTCATGAAAACCCTTTCAGGAGATGCAAGGGATCTCTCCGTTCCCTTCCTACCCCTACTCTTTATCTGCCTTTTAAATAATTTTTGAATTCAGCGATTTGCACCTGACATGTCCTTGCTAGGCGTTTTCTTGTGCTTTCGTAGAGTGTCTCAAATACTTCTGACTGCTACGATTGCGTGTGTGCGTTGTGTATTTATCCCCTCCTTTCGTAGCGTCCCTCGGGTCTGCTGCGTTTTAAAACAAATAAAAAAATAAAATCACTTGGAATCTCTCCTTGTGTGCGTTTCGTCATTAGCAGCAGAAAACAGTGTGATTTTTTTATTTTTACCGTACCGTTACATCCGTTAATTCTTATAAGTACGACTGGTGCCACCTCAGTTCCTGAAGATTCGCACCGGCCATGACAACGCCTCCCTATGGAATTGCTCTTGGAACCTTTGAAAGAGCCAGTCTACATGTTTCCGTTCCTCTAAAGAGAAGTGTTACTACCTAGCAGATAAATCGCGCACCCACATATAGTTACCGGCAATTATTTCATCAAAGGGCAGCTGGTCACGGCTGTCAAAACGTTCGTTTCGTTCCCCGCAGGTTTTCTATTGTCCACGTCGGTCGAAGGCCGACACCATGCTGTCTCTGTAGTCAGAGTGCGCGTGGAACTGCATGTTTTCATCGGTGATGAGCCTTCCGCTATTGGGTGCTTTCTGTCCCCAACCTTAATACAGCAAACATTAATACAGGTAGTGAATAAAATGATAGTGGATGGGAAAGTCCCCGACGAATGGCGATTAAGTAGAATGAACATGATATATAAGGGAAAGTGGGACAAAGCTGTCGTAAGTAACTACCGTCCCCTAACAGTGACATCTGTGGTGTACAGGGTGGTGATGCATATTATAAAGGACAGATTGCAGGCATGGGTGGAGAACGAGGGGGTGCTAGGGGAGTTACAAAATGGGTTCCGGAAACAAATGAGGTTGGACGACAACCTGTTTTCATTGACGAAGTGTATAGAGATTGCTGAAAAGGAACACAGGCCCCTATGGCTAGCATTTCTGGATATTAAGGGAGCCTACGACAACATTATTCAAGAGTATCTATGGGACATACTGGCCACATTGGATGTGGAAGATGGTGTAATTAATGTTTTATAAGACATATATATATATATATATATATATATATATATATATATATATATATATATATATATAATATATATATATATATATATATCAGCAGACAAGTTAAAGGAAATGAGGGGCCCGTTTGACAAATTTATGAAGGGAGCGAACAGTCACCGAAACCAAGGTGCATAGGGGAACGTCTAAGAATTATTATCCTACTGATAAGCATAACACATTAAAAAAAAAAGAAAAAAATTAACGTTCCCCTATGCACCTTGGTTTCGGTGACTGTTCGCTCCCTTCATAAATTTGTCAAACGGGCCCCTCATTTCCTTTAACTTGTCTGCTGATAGCTTAACGAGGGTCTCGGTTCTGGCAGTCTTAATGCCAAAGGTAGCATAAGAGGGCTCTCGCACAGTTTCCGCCCTCGCCGTTAGATGACGTTCTACGTCACGCTCGCGGTATTACAGGACGTGCTACGTCCGCCGCTATGGTCGAGGGTGGCGCTGGTGAACACTCTCAAGGCTCGCTTACACCCAGTAAACATAAATACCCACGAGAGCAGCAGATTGGACAGCCGTCGCCGTAGCTCAGTTGGTAAGAGCACCGGACGCGATATTCGGAGGTCGTGGGTTCGGATCCCACCGGTGGCATGGTTGTTTTTTCTGCTGCTTTATAAGTAATTTTCTTTAAGCAATTTATTAATCTAAGAATTATTATCCTACTGATAAGCATAACACATTAAAAAAAAGAAAAAAAATTAACGTTCCCCTATGCACCTTGGTTTCGGTGACTGTTCGCTCCCTTCATAAATTTGTCAAACGGGCCCCTCATTTCCTTTAACTTGTCTGCTGATAGCTTAACGAGGGTCTCGGTTCTGGCAGTCTTATTGCCAAAGGTAGCATAAGAGGGCTCTCGCACAGTTTCCGCCCTCGCCGTTAGATGACGTTCTACGTCACGCTCGCGGTATTACAGGACGTGCTACGTCCGCCGCTATGGTCGAGGGTGGCGCTGGTGAACACTCTCAAGGCTCGCTTACATCCAGTAAACATAAATACCCACGAGAGCAGCAGATTGGACAGCCGTCGCCGTAGCTCAGTTGGTAACAGCACCGGACGCGATATTCGGAGGTCGTGGGTTCGGATCCCACCGGCGGCATGGTTGTTTTTTCTGCTGCTTTATAAGTAATTTTCTTTAAGCAATTTATTAATCTAAGAATTATTATCCTACTGATAAGCAGAACACATTAAAAAAAAAAATTAACGTTCCCCTATGCACCTTGGTTTCGGTGACTGTTCGCTCCCTTCATATATATATATATATATATATATATATATATATATATATATATATATATATATATATATATATATATATATATATATATATATATATATATATATATATATATATATATATATATATATATATATATATATATATATATATATAAAGGTACTAGAGTGCTTATAAAATGGAAAAAAAAGGTATCAGAGCCTGTAGAGATACAGCGGGGGCTTAGGCAAGGATGTCCTCTGTCTCCTTTGTTGTTCATGTTGTACCTGCAAGGGTTGGAGACCAAGCTAGAGAGGAGCGGACTGGGCTTCAACCTTTCTTTTTTCAAGCAAGCAGAATTGATTAAACAGTCATTACCGGGACTAATATACGCCGATGATATAGTCCCAATGGCTGACAGCAAGGAAGATTTGCAGAAGTTGATACACATATGTGGTACAGAGGGAGATAGATTAGGTTTCAAGTTTAATAAGGAAAAAACTGCAGTCATGATATTAAATGATGAGGTCGGCGAGCATAGAATACAGGAGTTCACGCTAGAAATAGTGGATGAGTACAAGTATCTTGGGGTGTGGATAAATAACGGTGTTGAGTATCTGACACAGTATGAAAAATATGTAATGAATAAAGGTAGTAGGAATGCAGCTGTCATGAAAAATAGGGCACTGTGGAATTACAATAGGTATGAAGTGGTAAGAGGAATCTGGAAAGGGGTGATGGTTCCTACCCTGACTTTCGGTAATGCGGTCCTGTGCATGCGACCAGATGTTCAAGCAAGGTTAGAAATTAAACAGCGCGGCGTAGGGAGGCTAGCTTTGTGAGCACATGACAATACACCAAATCAGGGGGTACAAGGTGATATGTGATGGGCGTCGTTCGAGAGCAGAGGAGCTAGCAGTAAGATAGCATTTGAGGAGCGATTGAGAAAAATAAGGGAAAAGCAATGGGCTAGGAAAGTTTTCAGATACCTGTATATAAGGAATGTTGATGCGAAATGGAGAAAGCGGTCTAGAAAATTGACAAGCAAATATCCGGATAGCAGTGGGGGGGGGGGGGGGGGGCAAATCAGCAGTTATAAGTTAACAAAAAGGTTAAAGAAACAGAGAGAGCTTTGTGGAAAACAGGGATGCTGACGAAATCAGCACAGGGAACATAAAGGGTTTTTAAGTAGGAAATTGCCAAAGAAAATATCTATGATAAATGTAGGGAAAGCTTTTTGTTGTTTGAGGCCAGGACGGAAGTTTTGCGGACTAAGACATATAGAGTCAGGTACCACGAGATAACGTTGTGCGTTTCGTGCGGAGAGGAGGAGGAAACGGCTGAACACTTCTAGAGGCGAAATTCTAGACGCCCGTGTACTGTGCGATGTCAGTGCACGTTAAAGAACCCCAGGTGGTCGAAATTTCCGGAGCCCTCCACTACGGCGTCTCACATAGTCTGAGTTGCTTTGGACGTTAAACCCCTATAAACAAAACGTAAACCAAACTTTTCTGTAAAGGGCTTCACCCTACAGTGGAAAGCAGCGGGGCTGCTATACAAGGCACTGGGGTTTAAGGACAGGGAAGGGAAAGTATATTTTAAGAGGGTAGAAGTGACCAAGAGAAGGTTACCTGATTGGTGGCTAAAATCAAGAGAAGAGTAAAATTTCATAAGTCATGGCTAGGTGGCTTGAGCCACCGCCCGATTCAAAGGGTTCAGCCGTATCCATCCATCCATCCATCCATCCATCCATCCATCCATCCATCCATCCATCCATCCATCCATCCATCCATCCATCCATCCATCCATCCATCCATCCATCCATCCATCCATCCATCCATCCATCCATCCATCCATCCATCCATCCATCCATCCATCCATCCATCTGCGTCGCGAAGTGTTGTCCGTAAATATTTAGAGTACCACTCGATCGTTCCAGGTGCGGAAAGATATTTGCACAACTAAAATCAGTGGCAAATAAATGGAAAATTAGGCGGGGAGGGGAGGGGGGAGGGAAGACCGCCTCCTTGATGTGAGAAATTGTTTGTGAGAAAAGTGCACTGTCTCCTTTTTTTTTTCTTTCTAACGAAGAAAGCCCAAGGAATGCATCGTGCAAACAGGACCGCCACCCAACGGCCCCAACCGCCGCCTGCAATAGTTGCCGACAAATCCGCCCCAATCCCAATACAGCCCTGCCGCTGAAATTACCGTTACTTTACTGCGTTTGATGCGTCCTACACGTTTAAATTTCCGTTTGCATTTTTATCCTCTAGAAATTTAACTATAATGCGTACACGACCTGGACAGAGAATACTTGAAAGATAAACGCTTGAGACTGTTCACGTCTTGTTATCGTTTGTTCGCGCGCGCGTGGCCCCCTGGGATGTTCGCGGCAACTCCATCCATGCACAACGTGCTGGACCACCAACGTGCCTCGATCGTCACCTTGCTATGCTCCACAATCGTATACGCACACAGTCATCCCACTAACTACGTGGATCATTAATGCTGCCTCGCGACGTTACCATGCAGTCAGATAGACAGTTATCTATATAGCTGCGTGCTTTCAGCACGCTGATAGAGAAAAAGCCCTGGTTTGACTTGAAAAGCTGTGTGGAATGAAACTTTTGAGTCGTGTGCGTCTCATTAGTCGAATAATTGTCTATCATTCCTCCCTTACTCAAGACCACCGTGGTATGGTTCAGTAAAATGACAGGAATACACCAAACGAGCAACGTTAAATAAATGGGTGAAAAACAACTACTGCCGAAATCACGACGCCCTCAACAAAGCGCGAATTAGCGTGGATGCAATAGCGTTTAACCACGTTCACAGGAAAAGCACGTTCGTTAGAGAATAAGATCATACTCCGCGGAAGTTGCCTGTTGCAGAAAAGAAACTCCGGCCACTTGCCAGTGCTGCCTACACCCTGCTGTAGGACCACTGCTTTGAACACCCTCTCCGAAAAAAATAACAATGACGATTCCCCGCCCCACTTGTGAATGAATTGGCTCGCGATGGCTGCGCTAACGTGCTTTGGCTTCGTGTTTATCAAATCGCCTTTAAGAGTGATGGCCTGAATTGCCTTTACGGTATGTTTTTTGAGGGATATAACGCTCGGGGTAACCCATAAATAAAGAATAACGATGGTGAGAGCCCACTTTGGCAAGATTAATGTGTTTCATTACGTTGTAGAAACTGCTTGTGTCTTTCGGGTGTGAATTATTAACGACGCATATCATTCCCTGATATCATTCGATATGCAATGCGAAATAATCACAACAGGCGCCTCTGTTTGTTCCTTCCGATTACTCTGTCTGTACAAGAGTGGGAGCTTCGCAGAGCGCTGCCGCTGGCCCTCGGCATATTCGAGCTTAGTCCCTCCTGCCAATCCTGCTTTCCCACCCCACCCGAGAGGACTGGGAGGCTGCCCTGCTCGGCTGCTCAATCCTCCAGGACCAACGAGTCCTGGTGACAAGAGCCCTGGCCGCCGCGGAAGCCACAGGGGTCCCGCACTAGGGATTCCTCCCTAGTGATTGTGAGGGCCGGGCCCTTCAGTCCCGGTCCAAGCAATGCAATGCCTCTTTGTAAACAGTACCATTAAACGTTCAACACCAGCACCTCTTCCAGCGAGAAAAACAATTTCGGCAGGAACACTTAATGCTGCTTACGTGTGGGAATGCGAAAGCCTTAAGGGCGGCCCACATGGAGCGAATTCTCTCAGCGAACTTAGCGCGGCAAACTCCAGCACGGCTTGACGGCGACGCAACGCAGCCGAGCTGAACTACATACGGCGGAAAACAGGCGGCTGCCGCCACACCACTGCCGCAGCGATTTGAGTGCTGCTAGAAACGGTGTAACTCTACGTACTGAGTGAAATGCCAAAAAGAGCAGTTCGTATTTGCAATTATTTCATTAATTATAAAATCGCGACAAAGAGGTCGAGTAATTCTTTGTCACCCTTTCTGAAGACAAATCGTTAACCTCTTTGAACCTCCCGCGCTTTCTGGCGTCAGACAACGCGTACTGGCTAAACCTAGCAGCTCTGAAAATCCAGAAGCAATATGAAAATTTGGCACTTTTCATCGCTGAAAATATGTGGTGTGAACATCTTCAGGCAAAGCGAAAGCTTCGTGTTCCTTTCGTCAGCTGCGAACGTGAGGCACAGCGTAGCGGCAACGACGAATTGGTGGTGAAGCGAGAGGCCCCGCTCCGATGGGCGCTGCCATGTTGCCCGGCAGGTGGGAGTCCGCTCGGAGAAGATAAAAGGCCCGGCTTGATCGGCGGGGAACAGCCCCCGGAAGGCCGCTTCGCCAGTTTCGAAGCTTACGCTTCACTACGCTAGGTACAGCCTAGTTCGCCATGCGTTGCCGGTTGACCTTCAAGTCAGCCAGATGTCAAGTGGCCTTACCATAGCTTCGTTCGATTCAGAACTGGTTCCCAGCACCAATTCTGAAGAAGTGCCGCTGGTGCCGGCCAGGGGCCGCGCGTTGCAGTTCCTCTTCTGTGGTGGAGGTGCAGTTCAAGCCCCTCAATGGATCAAAAGTAACGCAAAGCTTTGAACTCGCCGGCTTCATTCCTCTCCAAGCGCGCCGCGGGTAATCGAGCCTCCCATTGGCCGAGGCGCCGGAGTCACGTGTTAGCGCGCGCTGTTTTGCTCCGCAGCAGACGGCGGCGCCATTGTTGTTGTTGTTCGCCATTGCCGGGGTGGGAGTCGAGCTTCGTTTTCTTTTTGTGCAACAGTTTTGGCGGGAAGAGTTTTTCCATCTTTGACGGCGCCTACGCGTTGCGGCGATGCCGAGCTTCGGTTGTGCGTATGAATGCAACAACCGAGGAGGCAGTGGGAGATTTTTTGTAATTCCGCATGGAAAAAGCAAAGCGGCTCGCCGAAAGGTTTGGATGCACAGTATCGGCCGGTAAAACTTCGATAATGTCCTGGGTCCGCCACTTTGTGTGGTGAGTGGCCGTTCTTCAGTTTTCAGTCGTGTTTTTGTTTTTCGAGTGATTTGGTGCGAAGCGCGAACGACTGCAATCGTTCTTCGCAGTAAATGCTGCTTGCCATAGTTGTAGATGGACTCGTTCGCTCGTAGGCTGCGAAAGCTGTGCTTCTTGTTGTCTTATGCCCACTGTGCCAGCTCTGCTAGATTCTGCAGGTGCAGCTTTGATGTTGCGCGCATTTCGTGGCGTGTCGACGTGGTTGCAGTGAGACTCGTTAGCAGGCTCGACTCGAAAGTTACGCTTCATATTGTTCGAGCCCCCATGTTTACGTTGCTCGCGTTGGGGTCTAGCTTCCATCTTGCGCACTGCTGCAGGAATTTTTGTCGCAGTGACTCCTTCGCTTACGAACCCCATACTAAACAGGAGGTTCTCGCTCCTTGATACCCGCTGTACATGCTGCTCACAATATATGTCTGGCTTTTATGTTGCGCGCATTACTTGCCGTATGTGACTCTACAGATGGACTCCTTCGCTCACGAATTCGATAGTAAAAGGGCGGTTCTTGCCGTTTGAGCCTACGCTGTTCATGTTGCTCGCGGTGCAGGTCTATCATTCATGTTTGGCGCATCGCTGGACATATTTGTTTTCTTGTAGTTGGACTCCGTCGCTCACGAACTCGGTGCCAAATTGGTGGTTTTCGCTGTTCATGCTGCTCGCGATTCCTAAACGAACCAACCTGTTTGCTTCAGAGAGAACTGAGTAAATTAGAGTTTTGATTTTTCAGCATTTTAGTTTTTTTTTGTCGCACCCTACTTCGACCGAAAGCGATTAACTGCGGCAGTCCAGGCTACTGCGCGTTAGGCATGGAGATTCCAAGAGGGAAGGCAATGTTCTCTTACAAGCCATTATTGCATATGCTGACCCAAGATGATAATCAGCTGAACAAGCAGCATTCGACTGACTCATGCGGCGCTGTGGTTGCTCACGAAACAGCGTTAAAATGCCTTTTTTGGTTGCTGTTAATCAGCCCAAACTATTAACCCTACATCAAAATTCGGATCACAACCGTGTTACAGTGCGCAAATATAGGGCTTCGTATTCGCCTATATACAAACATTACGTGGCTACCGTCAGTCGGATATTTTTAACGGTAGCCTTCGAGGTGTCTGAGGTATATTAACTCCGAAATAATCTCCAAGCTTTCCTGCGCTAAAATAATTGAAATTCAGACGAGTAATCAGCTACTCACTGAATAGCACAGCCCGTTGCACGAGCGAACCCACCTTTGCGAGAATATATTATCGGAGCATTAAACCGCCATCCGTGCAAATAAAGCCTAGGCCGCACATCTAGTTGCACGTCGGTCGACTTCCTCTTTGCGGAGTTAAATTTTTAATAAGATTGGGCAAAAGACGGCGGTTGACAAAAACAACTTCGAGACATTCACTATAGTGCCGCGAGCTCGCTCGCTCACTTCACTTCCACCATGTCCACCACGATCAAAGCGATCGCAGTACGAAAAGTTCCGATAGAGCAGTGCAACGTGGATCGGGGCAGTTATTTGGGTAATTTTTCACCTCCCATGCCATGCGTTCGAATAAGAGGCAGAAAATGCGACAACAGATTGATTCGGGCGCGGTCCGCTACGCGCCAAAGCGCGAGCGTTGGGAACACAACGCGCTGAATGCATTCACTGTAGTGCCGCGAACCCGCTCGCGCACGCAATTTCAACGTACACTTCGCAATCAAAGCGATCGCAGGACAAAAAGTTTCGATAAAGCACCGCAGCGTTGGTCGCGTCAGTTATTTCAGTAACTTAATTTTCGATCTTTCATGTCATCATGTCATTTCTACCGAAGCCAAGGCAAAAAAAAAAGCAACACAAAATTCATTCGGGCGCGCGGCCTGCTGCGCGCCAGAAGGCGAGCGTTGGGAGCGTCTGCTAGCATCCCCCTGTCTAGGTGCCGCCACCGTCGGCGCCCAGGAGTAGCCGAGAGGAGGAGCGCCGGCACAGGAGGAGGAGAGGGGAGATGCGGGTACCGTCCCAGGCACCTTAAATACTGTACCCTCCGTGTAGCAGGAGTTCAGGCCACCCGTGAGCAAAGCGCACGTTTGGCGTACGCCAAACAATCGGCCGCTCTGTTACCTCTGCGGGGAGTCCGGCCACATCCTCCGCCACTGCCCTTAACGGCCGTGGCTTAGCTTGGTTAAGCCTCTGGATTGCGAAGCTTCTCGTTCTTCTTCCGTCTCCGTAGCTCGCTGATGCTTCCTCTTTGCATTCTGCCGAGCTGCCTTGTTCGTAGGCACCACCGTAACATCTGGCTGTATGACTGCCTTGGCGAGAGGAGCGGAGCTGTTTTATACAGCTGGTGTGACGTCACTCTGACCGTAGCGCCCCTGGTGAGAGGAGCGGGAGTTAGGCCACCGTTGGTGGCTACCACATCGCCTCGCGACGGCGTGAGATGGGGCCCCATTTTTACACAGCTGGTGTGACGTCACACCGACCGTAGCGCCCCTAGTGAGAGGAGCGGGAGTTAGGCCGCCGTTGGTGGCTACCGCCTCGCCTCGCGACGGCGTGAGATGGGGCCCCGTTTTTACACAGCTGGTGTGACGTCACTCTAGGTCACGTGGTGTGACGTCACGCAGCGAGGTCACGCTAAAGGTCAATGGTGCCTACCACCGCCTCGCCACGGAACGGGCTGAAGTGCGACCTAAAGTAGTGTTGCTTCGCAATAAAAAAGCAACACAAAATTCATTCGGGCGCGCGGTTGCGCGCCAGAAGGCGAGCGTTGGGAGCGTCTGCTAGCATCCCCCTGCCTAGGTGCCGCCACCGTCGGCGCCCGGGAGGAGCCGAGAGGAGGGGCGCCGGCACAGGAGGAGGAGAGAGGAGATGCAGGTACCGTCCCAGGCACCTTAAACAACTCCTTAACACAATTCAACATAGTGGCGTGCTGCGACGACAGTGTGACATTCCTTGTGTGCTGCGAGGTTCCGCGTTCCACGGCGCGGCGTAGACGGAGACCCAGATGACAGCGGCATCATCAATTACCCAGCCATGCACTTTGAGTGACGACCAGAACGAAGGGACCCGCCGCCGTGACAGCGGCATCATCAATTACCCAGCCGTGCTCTTTGAGTGACGACCAGAACAACCGGTCCCGCCGGTTTCCGCCGCGGGGAAACAGGCTTTATCCTCCCCAATTTGCGTGGCCGTTCCAGGTGCGGCCCTCCCGGGCACATTCCAGGACAAGGGAGCTGTCAGCGGGCCAGAGCGCGCCGTACCACAGCCGACGCTATGCGCTACCGCGAAGACAACATTCTTTCCCTCCTTCCCCTTTCGACGTGGGCTATCGCCGGGAAGGCACCCACAGCTTCCCGCCGTGCCTCGTGAACAAAAGCGCATTCCCAGAAGGGCCGTGACGGACACCTGTCATGGCGGACAGGCAGTACTCGCCAAGAATGTGGAAAGACAGGCGCTAGTGAATTAGCTCCGAAGAGAGAGCCTGTGTATGCTCTCACTTGAGAGAGAGTGGTGGCGTTTTTGTTGTTTATTTAGTTTGTATTGTTAACAGACTCTGGGTTCGAGGCTAAGCCCAACCCAAGAGGTTGTCCCCATCTCGCATGTTATTTTGGATTGGAGAATTGATGCTTTGGGCGGGCCACTGGAAATGACCGCCCTTAGTCCTTTGTTAATCAAGTGCTTAAAAGCACATGTAAACGGATGCAGTCCAGTCTGAGCTGGGGCTCCATGCTTAGCATGTAATGTGATGCTACTTAGGCACTAACCTGCCCGGTCGATGAGTAAAGTAGTGCAAAGTTTGTTCTTTTGTAAATTCAGTTCTGCTTTTTCCAGTTTAACTCTCTGTATATGTATGTTGTAAAATTATGCTCTGCTGTCATCATCTACAAGCTCGCCTCCTGTTCATCTTCCAAGCCGAACGACACTAGAGGAAGGGTTTGTGAACCATCCTCGAAGAAACGGACGACTATTGAAATTCTACTGCATACACGCTCAGGACGACATCGTTCGCCAAGAGGGCCTTCAGCGCCGAAGCCCGACGGCGTGCAGCTTCTGCCAGCAACCGCTCGAGCCCAACTCCGGAGCCACTCCATCGCCCCCATGAAGTCGTCGGCACGTAAGCTCGGACGCCCCAGCCTCTGATGTATAACCTTAATCATGTGTAATTATTGAATATACCTGTTTGTTTAAACTGAGCCATACGGTGTCTCTTTGCCTCTCCGTCCCGTGTGGACCTGCGCATTATGGGGGTCATCACACTGGTGTCAGAAGTGGGGTCTCAAAAGCAAATGTCCTCTGAATGCTGTGACATTCATGACTTCAAAATTGTAATCAAAAGGGAATCACGGGACTGATTGTGGGACTTTTACCCCCATTTGAGAGGCTTGAGGCACTGGAGGGCTTGAAAAAAAAATGACTGTATCTGAGGGAGCTCCCACTCCACAGCCGTCGCTCGGAGCAAGCATGCTGGCATTAGGAAGCGTCATTCCGACGTTTACGGGAGATAAGACAGGGGTTCCAATCTGCGATTTCTTTTCCATGCTAGAAGAGATTGGGAAAATGGGGGGATGGTCCGATGCTCAAATGCTGGGAATGGCGAGGTGTAAGATGGCAGGAGCTGCTCATGATTTTGCCTGGCGAGACGAAAAAGTAAAATCCACAAAATCATTTGCGGAATTTAAGAAGCTCGCGTTTGAGCATTTCGACACTGAACCACGTCACGTGCGGGTACAGAGGTTCCGTGACGCCGGACAGATGGTAGGGGAGGACGTGCGAACATTTGCGTCGCGGCTTCAGCGCCTAGCACGCGATACGTTAAGCAGGGAGGAGGAAGGAGACCAGCTAAGGAAGAAATACGCGGAGGATATACTTAAAGAGGAAATGACCGCTTTGTTCGTGGCTGGTCTGCAAGACCCCGTGCGCCGGTTCGTGCTCTCGCGCAAGCCGAGCAATTTCGACCAAGCCGTGGAGGCCGCATTGGATGAGGAACGAAATGAGGCGTTAACGACAGCCGCAGCGAGAGTACGCGTCATAGAGAGAGCGGTGCTCAACCATGAGGTTGCTCTCTTGACAGAGCGGTTAGATCGCTTGGAACAGCTGCTAACTCAGCAGGTAGAACGCCAGGTTGAAGCGCGCGCTCAACAGCGCCCATTCGCTGGAAACCGGAGACCGCCACAAAGCTACAGGCGCGGTATGCGAGATTTTGAAGAAATCGTATGCTTCGCTTGCCAGGTTCGCGGACACATCGCCAGGTTCTGCCAAAACGTGCGCCGTGGGGAGCCACAAAGAGAAGCAGGCGAGACACGCCCTAAGCAAGCCGACAGCGGGGCTCCAGATACCGAGACAAAAAACTAGTTAGTCCTCCCCAGCCTGAGGAGCGTGGGGAGGGAGCAGTAGATGATGAGGAGGTGGTAGTTTGTGTGGCCGACGAGGCATGCCCTGTTGTGCGTTGCAACTTAAATGGTTGTTGCATGGAATTGTTGATAGATACGGGGTCAAAGGTGACATTGCTTAAGGAGAGCAGTTTTAACACGCTTCGAAGGAAGGGGGACCGCGAGGTGTTGGAAGCGTCTGGTGGTATGGCAACCAAATTTGTAGGCATAACGGGGGATCCTCTTGGCATAAGTGGACTCTACCGGTTACACTTCTCTCTCGGCGGAATTGCATTGGAGCACCCCTGCTACGTATGCCCGGACACGGTGTCTCTGCCAAACGGAGTGTCAGGTATATTAGGGCAGGATTTTTTGAGAAAAGGGAAGGTAGTAGTCTCATTCTCTGAGGAAGAGGTTAATGCGGGCGGCTCAAAAGTTCCGTTTTTGAACAGGAGAGGGGCTGAGATTCGCATTACCGATATTGACACCCGTCAAACAGTGGGATCATTGGAGAAGGTATATTCGCGGGTTGCCGTCCGGCTGGTCGAGGAGGCGGTCGTCCTTCCTTGGTCGGAGCACATTTTGTACGCGTTTGTGCCTTCAGATGTAGAGAGCGGCGCCGTGGGAGTGCTTGAGCCGGTCGACTCTCTCAGCAATGGCCTGAAGGCAGCCGCGTGCCTCGTGACAGTTAATGACGCCCACAGAGTGCCCCTACGGGTGGTTAACTGTAGCCAGCAGCCACTGAGCCTTCCCAAGAACAAAACATTGGCTTTCTTCACCTCTGCGATAGAGCAACGTGAGCCCACCGATACGGTACTCGCAACTGTAGAGCATGCTCGTCCTTCGGCTGATCCAAAGGTGTCGTTCGATCTTTCTCACGTAAAATCCAGGGAGAGGGAGGCTCTGGCTGGTTTGCTGAACGACTACTCGGAGGTATTCGCCGCGTCCAACCTGGATTTGGGCTGCTGTGGCGTTATAAAGCACAGGATAGAAACCGGCACTTCATCGCCCGTTTACCAGCGTGCGTACAGGATTCCTTACTCCCAACGTGAGGAGACGGAGCGGCAGGTGCAGGACCTGATTGATCGCGGCATTGTCGAACACTCAAAGTCACCCTGGGGAGCACCAGCACTATTGGTGGAAAAGCCAGATGGCTCGTATCGATTGGTAGTGGACTACCGCAAACTAAATGCCGTAACTCGCATCGATCCATACCCCATCCCCAATATACAGGAGACGCTTTCTCAGCTGGGCTCTGCCAGGTACTTCACGGTAGTGGACATGGCGGCGGGATTCTGGCAGATAGCAATGGATCCGGCAGATGCCGAGAAAACGGCATTCAACACGCCCTCAGGGCACTATGAATGGAAAAGAATGCCGATGGGTCTGGCCAACAGCCCTGCTGTCTGGCAGAGAACCGCTGATGTTATCCTGGCAGGTCTTCTGGGGAGGCTGTGCTTCGTGTATATTGATGACATTATCATATACAGTGACAGTTTTGAGAACCATTTGCGCGATATTGAGCAGGTTTTGGTGCGACTAAGAGGAGCGGGTCTCAAGCTGAAGCCCTCTAAGTGCCAATTCCTCAAAAACGAGGTGAAATACCTCGGGCACGTTGTTTCAGCTGACGGCGTGCGACCGGACCCTGAGAAACTAAGGTGTGTCTCAGATTTTCCATCCCCGACTAGCGTCCGCCAGGTCCGGCAGTTTCTCGGCCTGATCGGTTACTACCGAAGGCACATAGAGGAGTTCGCCAAGCTCGCTAAGCCGCTCACCGCCTTAACAGCTAAAAATGTCGCCTTTCGCTGGGACGAAAACGCGGAGAATGCTTTTGGGGCCCTGAAAAGGAAGCTAATGAGTGCACCGCTGTTGCGCCACCCGGATTTTAATTTGCCCTTCGTTATGGCCACAGATGCGTCAAAGTTCGCAGTGGGTGCCGTGCTATCTCAGGTTATCGAGGGCAAAGAACATCCCGTTGCTTTTGCTAGCCGACAGCTGAGCCCCACAGAGCAAAAGTACGGAGCTACGGAAAGGGAGTGCCTCGCCGTTGTCTGGGCAGTAAAACACTTCAGATGCTACCTTTACGGCCGCAAATTCAAGCTAGTCACAGACTGCCATCCTCTGAAATGGGTGATGAGTGTCAGGGACCCTAGCTCGCGACTCGCTAGATGGAATCTACACCTGCAGGAATACTGCTTTGAAGTTGAGCACAAGTCAGGAAAGACGCATCTGAATGCTGATGCACTCAGCCGCACAGCTGCCGTGGCAGCTATAGATGAGTTTGTCCCCGTAGTCGACCCCGCCGAATTACGCACAGAGCAGTGCAAAGATCCGGACCTGAAGCGAATAATCGAAAGCTTAGAGGACGCACCGTCTCACCCCGAACAGCTAGGTTATTTCATTGGCAAAGACGGCACCCTGTGTCGGCGCACGAGGCCAACCAGGAAAGGGAGACCAGAGAAAACCGCTTGGGAGAGAGTCGTCATACCTCGGTCGTGGACAGAAAGGGTTCTTCGCGCGTTTCACGATGCGCCATGCGCCGGTCATTTTGGCGTAGCGAAGACACGCAGGCGTGTGGAGCGTTTGTACTTTTGGAGTGGCATGCGACAGGATGTTAGAGACTACTGTGCGAAGTGTCATTCCTGTCTCGAAAGAAAAACACCCAAGGGACGAAGACCAGCTCCAATTCAGCCGTTCCCTGAGGTTTCGGCTCCCTTCGAGCGGACAGGTATGGACATAATGAGCCCATTGCCCACGACCACTTCCGGAAACAAGTACATTTTAGTATTTGTCGATCACCTTTCAAAATACGCGGAAGCGGTAGCACTCCCAGATCAGAAGGCAGACACGGTTGCAAGAGCATTTGTCGAACAGATCGTGCTCCGACATGGACCCCCGAGGCAACTCTTGACAGATCGGGGAACGAACTTCGTGTCGCAGCTAATGAGGAGAGTTTGCGAGCTGCTTAAGATCGCTAAGAAGCAGACAACACCGTACCATCCGGCTTGCAACGGCGCGGTGGAGCGACTGAACCAAACCGTGGCCGGGTTCCTGTCGCATTTTGTTTCGCGCGACCAGCGGGACTGGGACTTGTGGCTCCCGTATGCAATGTTTGCCTACAATTCCGCAGCACACGAGAGCACGGGCGAATCGCCATTCTTTCTTCTCTACGGCCGAGACCCGGACCAGCCTAGTGAAGTGCCAGAGGGCCCCCGTCGTGTCCCATACGCTTCACTGGACGACTATAAGGTTGAGCTAGAATCGCGCTTGCAAGTGGCGAGGGACATCGCAAAGGAGTCCTTAAAGAAAGCGGCGAAGCGCAGGAAGGAGGTGCACGATCGCAGTGCTAGAGACGCGCCGTTTGATGTGGGGGACAGCGTGTACATTGAAAACTGCCAAAGGCAGATTGGGCTAGCTCGTAAGTTCCAGACGAAGTGGAGAGGACCGTGCGAGGTTGTCGAGAAGCTTTCTCCGGTAAACTTCAGAGTCCGAGACGTGAACCGGCGTTTGATAAGGATACACGCAAATCGCCTCAAGTCGGCACCGGTTCAGTATTCACGAAATGAGGAAAGGGAAAGCGCGGATTTTGATGGGGACAGAAGTGAAGCGGAGCGCGCAGATAGTTCGCAAGAAACGCCCTCTCCTGCATTTGTTCGGCAGGCGCCCGAGGTGACGGCCGGAATGCCACCGGATTTACTTCATGCATTGCTAGAAGAAGAAGCGCGCGAGGTTGCCGCGCAGATAACGCCAGGAGAGGCTCCTGCCACGAGCCCTCGCGAGTCCCAAAGCAGACAAAGGGGCACAGACTTACTTAGTATGACTCATGAAGGCCGATATCCGCTGCGAAATCGGAAAGCTAAGTCGGACTAATGGCGTAAACAGAGCGGAGTTGTGAACTGGTTAGAATTGTGTAATGCCGCAGCTCATAACATTGCTATATGCGTATGTGTTAAGTTATCGGAGTTAATAGTTAAACCTTTCTGTCATTAAGTAACACCTTCACAGGAGAGCATGCGGAGCGCATGCAGAACCTGCCCTACTTCCTTTCGTTATCTATATTTTTGTCTGTGCCGTGATCGTGCTAGAAGTGGGAGCTCCTTTGTAACTGTGGTAAATTTATTTCGTCCAGTTTGGACTAGAAAGGAGAGGCTTGGGTGCTGAGTTTCATGTTTATCTGTAAAAGAAGATCAGTGCTGCCCCTGGAGACGCCAGTTATGACAGCGGAGGCATTGGTGTTGTGCAGTGGTGTTGAGTGCAGCGAAAAGTGTTTTGTCGGACGCACTGTGCGAGGCGATTCAGAAAGACAAGGGGAGCTGCAGGGACTCAAATGTTCGGAGAACATTCTACTGGAGGGTGAGCGAGTGTGACATTCCTTGTGTGCTGCGAGGTTCCGCGTTCCACGGCGCGGCGTAGACGGAGACCCAGATGACAGCGGCATCATCAATTACCCAGCCATGCACTTTGAGTGACGACCAGAACGAAGGGACCCGCCGCCGTGACAGCGGCATCATCAATTACCCAGCCATGCTCTTTGAGTGACGACCAGAACAACCGGTCCCGCCGGTTTCCGCCGCGGGGAAACAGGCTTTATCCTCCCCAATTTGCGTGGCCGTTCCAGGTGCGGCCCTCCCGGGCACATTCCAGGACAAGGGAGCTGTCAGCGGGCCAGAGCGCGCCGTACCACAGCCGACGCTATGCGCTACCGCGAAGACAACATTCTTTCCCTCCTTCCCCTTTCGACGTGGGCTATCGCCGGGAAGGCACCCACAGCTTCCCGCCGTGCCTCGTGAACAAAAGCGCATTCCCAGAAGGGCCGTGACGGACACCTGTCATGGCGGACAGGCAGTACTCGCCAAGAATGTGGAAAGACAGGCGCTAGTGAATTAGCTCCGAAGAGAGAGCCTGTGTATGCTCTCACTTGAGAGAGAGTGGTGGCGTTTTTGTTGTTTATTTAGTTTGTATTGTTAACAGACTCTGGGTTCGAGGCTAAGCCCAACCCAAGAGGTTGTCCCCATCTCGCATGTTATTTTGGATTGGAGAATTGATGCTTTGGGCGGGCCACTGGAAATGACCGCCCTTAGTCCTTTGTTAATCAAGTGCTTAAAAGCACATGTAAACGGATGCAGTCCAGTCTGAGCTGGGGCTCCATGCTTAGCATGTAATGTGATGCTACTTAGGCACTAACCTGCCCGGTCGATGAGTAAAGTAGTGCAAAGTTTGTTCTTTTGTAAATTCAGTTCTGCTTTTTCCAGTTTAACTCTCTGTATATGTATGTTGTAAAATTATGCTCTGCTGTCATCATCTACAAGCTCGCCTCCTGTTCATCTTCCAAGCCGAAGGACACTAGAGGAAGGGTTTGTGAACCATCCTCGAAGAAACGGACGACTATTGAAATTCTACTGCATACACGCTCAGGACGACATCGTTCGCCAAGAGGGCCATCAGCGCCGAAGCCCGACGGCGTGCACCTTCTGCCAGCAACCGCTCGAGCCCAACTCCGGAGCCACTCCATCGCCTCCATGAAGTCGTCGGCACGTAAGCTCGGACGCCCCAGCCTCTGATGTATAACCTTAATCATGTGTAATTATTGAATATACCTGTTTGTTTAAACTGAGCCATACGGTGTCTCTTTGCCTCTCCGTCCCGTGTGGACCTGCGCATTATGGGGGTCATCACAACAGCTTCAGTGAGTTCGTCGATTTTGTCCGCCGCGCGGAAGATGTCACCAGTGACGAAGCATACAGTTTTGTGCACCCGTTGCGGCGGAACCTTAGGGATCGCCAGAATCCCATAGAAGTATATAACAACCAGGGATTCCTCGCAAGGTACCGCTTTTACAAGGCTGCTGTGCTCGAGCTTCTGTCCATGTTGCCAAGGCACGGGAACACAGTCGGACGTGGTTGTCCTGTGCCGCCGCGGTTGCAACTGCTCGTGACGCTGCGTTTTTACGGAGCGGGTACGATTCAAGTGGTCTCCGGAGGCCTTGTCAACGTGTCACAGCCAACAGTTTCCCGGGTTGTAACGCGAGTGTCGACTATGATTGCCGCTACTTTGTACTCAGCGCTAGTCAAGTTCTCTGAAGCGGGAAAAATGCATCAGGCCATGTACGACTTGAACAAGATTGCACAGTTTCCCTGAGTGACTGGTTGTGTTGACTGTACCCACGTATGTATCAAAAGCCCGGGCGGAGACGACGCCAAAGTATTTAGAAACAGGAAGGGATACTTCTCAATCAATGCGCAGGTAAGTGCACTTAACTTTCAGGGTGAGCATAGAGACCGGAAACAACGGCACTTTTGAAGAAGAGGCAGCGGACGAGAATAAAATTAGTTACAAATCAGAGAACAGTTAATGTACGCGACTTCGCGGGTGCCTCACAGTTTTGCGAGCTGCATGATCTGCCTCATCACACTTTATTTTCTCTAATACGAAATAAATTATTGTAGTATATATATATATATATATATATATATATATATATATATATATATATATATATATATATATATATATATATATATATATGAAGGGAGCCAACAGTCACCGAAACGAAGGTGCATAGGGGGAACGTTAATTTTTTTAATGTGTTATCCTTATCAGTAGGATAATAATTCTTAGATTAATAAATCGCTTAAAAAAATTACTTATAAAGCAGCAGAAAAAACAACCATGCCGCCGGTGGGATCCGAACACTCGACCTCCGAATATCGCGTCCGGTGCTCTTACCAACTGAGCTACGCCGTTAGATGACGTTCTACGTCACGCTCGCGGTATTACAGGACGTGCTACGTCCGCCGCTATGGTCGAGGGTGGCGCTGGTGAACACTCTCAAGGCTCGCTTACACCCAGTAAACATAAATACCCACGAGAGCAGCAGATTGGACAGCCGTCGCCGTAGCTCAGTTGGTAAGAGCACCGGACGCGATATTCGGAGGTCGTGGGTTCGGATCCCACCGGCGGCATGGTTGTTTTTTCTGCTGCTTTATAAGTAATTTTCTTTAAGCGATTTATTAATCTAAGAATTATTATCCTACTGATAAGGATAACACATTAAAAAAATTAACGTTCCCCCTATGCACCTTGGTTTCGGTGACTGTTGGCTCCCTTCATAAATTTGTCAAACGGGCCCCTCATTTCCTTTAACTTGTCTGCTGATAGCTTAACGAGGGTCTCGGTTCTGGCAGTCTTAATGCCAAAGGTAGTATAAGAGGGCTCTCGCACAGTTTCCGACCTCGCCGTTAGATGACGTTCTACGTCACGCTCGCGGTATTACAGGACGTGCTACGTCCGCCGCTATGGTCGAGGGTGGCGCTGGTGAACACTCTCAAGGCTCGCTTACACCCAGTAAACATAAATACCCACGAGAGCAGCAGATTCGACAGCCGTCGCCGTAGCTCAGTTGGTAAGAGCACCGGACGCGATATTCGGAGGTCGTGGGTTCGGATCCCACCGGCGGCATGGTTGTTTTTTCTGCTGCTTTATAAATAATTTTCTTTAAGCGATTTATTAATCTAAGAATTATTATCCTACTGATAAGGATAACACATTAAAAAAATAACGTTCCCCCTATGCACCTTGGTTTCGGTGACTGTTGGCTCCCTTCATAAATTTGTCAAACGGGCCCCTCATTTCCTTTAACTTGTCTGCTGATAGCTTAACGAGGGTCTCGGTTCTGGCAGTCTTAATGCCAAAGGTAGTATAAGAGGGCTCTCGCACAGTTTCCGACCTCGCCGTTAGATGACGTTCTACGTCACGCTCGCGGTATTACAGGACGTGCTACGTCCGCCGCTATGGTCGAGGGTGGCGCTGGTGAACACTCTCAAGGCTCGCTTACACCCAGTAAACATAAATACCCACGAGAGCAGCAGATTGGACAGCCGTCGCCGTAGCTCAGTTGGTAAGAGCACCGGACGCGATATTCGGAGGTCGTGGGTTCGGATCCCACCGGCGGCATGGTTGTTTTTTCTGCTGCTTTATAAGTAATTTTCTTTAAGCGATTTATTAATCTAAGAATTATTATCCTACTGATAAGGATAACACATTAAAAAAATTAACGTTCCCCCTATGCACCTTGGTTTCGGTGACTGTTGGCTCCCTTCATAAATTTGTCAAACGGGCCCCTCATTTCCTTTAACTTGTCTGCTGATATATATATATATATATATATATATATATATATATATATATATATATATATATATATATATATATATATATATATATATATATATAGACTCATGCATTTTACAAGTCTTACAATTGGAAATTGCTACACATGGTCGTCCTTGGAGGGGCATAAAAAATAAGGTGTACATAAAAGCATAATAGGTGCAACATTCATTTATGTTAAATCTTTTGGCACGTTTGCAGGCTATCACAGGAGCTCACCTGGATTTTTTTTCATCTAGTTGCAAGCTGGCCGGGCTCGGCACATGACAGCAGAATTTTTGACTATAGCAATGCAAGAGTTCGTTATGAAGAAGGAACTGTCCCTGGCATACACCTTGGCTCCTTGGAAACATGGGGTATGCTTACCGGCCGTTTCTAATGACTCCACTGAGAGATCTTGGAGGTAGCCCAGAGTACAGGTAAGTGAATACATCACAATATTGCATGGCAACTGCAGGAAAATGTGGAACGTCTCTTTATTCATGTACAACAAGTCGCAGATACGAACGAGGAACTCCATCGAAAGGGCCTTCGGCGTCTGGATAAGAAGGTTTCCATGTCTAGGTATGAAGCTGCAAATTGAAACATCTGTAATCGTCATCACAGCGTGCGCTGCTTTGCACAACTTTGGCCGAGACCGCTCATGTGATCAAATGCCGCCTGCTCCCCTGCAACAGGACACATGCAACCCTCAGCAGCCCTCCCCAGCTTTGCAACCTCAACAGCCGAATCCCGTTGACTCGGCAAGTGGCTTCAGGGCACGAGCAAGCATTATTCAGCAGTATTTTTTATAGTGTGGCAAAGCAAAAGTAACATGACATGCACCTTCAGATGACAAGGTTCTTTATGTACTAAGTACTTTTTTGGACCGCGGCCATTTTGAGCTTTATGAGCTCCAGTTTGGCCTTCTTATTAGTGCATTCAAGTTCATGCAATTCCTTTGCATGCCTCATGTTAAGTACATGCTCGGCTCTCATGAGCTTCATTTTGAGGAAATGCTCCCTGCTCTTTCGCTGATTGTCGTCAGTCACAGCTTTCAGGCGTGCACTGAGCTCCTCTCCAACGGCTGTCTGCTTAGCGCAATTCTCCGCTGCACTGGAGCTATGGGTTGCGGGGCACCTGCCAAAAGTGACAGAGATTGCGAGGCAGCTGCTACTCCTCCAGGCGGCTAATCTGCTTCAGCAGCAGGTGGACCATTTTCGTGTCTTCGGCACACTCTGCCAGTCTGCTGCCACCGCCAGGGCTCCCTATGGTATCTCACTGATAGGTCATATCTGCAAAAAACATTTGTACTTTTGTTTTCATCACAACTCGTGATCACCACATGCATAAAAGCTGACTTTGTGTAAACAGATAAATTATGGTCGCACTTATCCTAGTGAGCAGCTGCAGACATTTACGAGTCATCACAGTACATTGTTCAGTACACAATTTCAAGGACTGTGCTTTGTTTGCAAGTTTGGGGTTAGTTTGTGTGTGCTTTATGCAATGGAATAAATTATTAATACTGCAACCCACATAGTTCAGCTGGCTTCTTCTGTTCTTATACTTATGACTCGTATGACAATGCACTGGCAGCAGTTTTGGCTACCGTTGTTGAAATCATTCAAACAAACAAGAGAAACAGTGGATTCACTGGAGTTTGCTTAAGCTGGCTTTTTTTGTAGCTACCCAATGGGGAGTGCTGACTGCTGGCGACAATACTCTATATGCAGGGCACTGTCAATAACAGCAGTGCAACCATTTCCTGATTCATGCTTGCTGCCAGTGTCTGATGTCCTGCGGCTAGTCGCAGCTTCATGTTTTGGAGGAGGCTCTCACAGTGCAGAGCAGGAAGTACATGCATTACACCTGCGGGAGGCATATGCATTCTATGAAGAATACTTTTTATGTATTTCATTCATTTATTTACACATACTGGGAGACATAGCCCCGACGCACTCAACAGCGCAGGGAATATTTTCGCCGGCAACTTTTTCCCAACGATAGCCAAGCAGTCGGCGTCCATATACTCTGCGGCTCGCTCCCTGCTGCTTTGCGCAGCTTCAGCCCGAATCTTACCAACGTGGTTGCGTCGCCGCTCATAAAGCAGAATTCCAGCAACTGATAACAGAGTCAGGCACTTGATCGAAATACATGAAAACGTAAATAAAACGGGAACTGCGCTATACCACTGAGTTCACAACAAAGTGTCCGCAAATCAGTAAACGTTTTCAGTGTGAACAAATGCGGCGGCCATTGACTTGCATCGGGATATGCAATGAGCGAATAAGTGCGTGCTAAACAGTCAGCAGGACGAGTAGAGAGTAAGGAATTCAGTCATGTCACCAGCTGTTATAGCATGATATGGCCTCAGACGTGCGTTGATACACCAGGTATGGATAAAAGCTAGCTCGTACTGTTCGCTATATCTTCGCAATAACCTTGCTGCTTGCACATAGTGTCACGGCAATTCATCGGTCGCGTGGGATTTTAAAACCAGCTTTTGGGAGCTCTGTCTACCCGACCGCGGCGGCTGCGTTTTTATGGAGGAAAAACGCTAAGGCGCCCGTGTGCTGTGCGATGTCAGTGCACGTTAAAGATCCCCAGGTGGTCGAAATTATTCCGGAGCCCTCCACTACGGCACCTATTCTTCCTTTCTTCTTTAATTCCCTCCTTTATCCCTTCCCTTAAGGCGCGGTTCAGGTGTCCAAAGATATATGAGACAGATACTGCGCCATTTCCTTTTCCCAAAAACCAATTATTATTATTACTACAACGTTAGAAAAGGATGCGTCCGCTGTCCGCACCGCAACAAAGCCAACGCTGCGATGCGACGGCAGTGAGCGGTCAGAACGCGTTCCACGCGCTAGGCTACGACTACATCGTTATATACTGCGTCGCTCCGTTCCTATAATAATAATAATAATAATAATAATAATAATAATAATAATAATAATAATAATAATTGGCTTTTAGGGGAAAGTAAATGGCGCAGCATCTGTCTCATATATCGTTGGACACCTGCATCGCGCCGTAAGGCAAGGGATGAAAGAGGGACTGAGAGAAGGAAGGAAGAAAGAAACGCAGTAGTGGAGGCCTCTGGAATAACTTCGACCACCTGGGGATCTTTAAGCTGCACAGACATCGCACAGCACACGGACAACGCATGCCTTGCGCGTCGTGCAACCTCTCTTGATATCGGGTGGGACATGCTGTCATAAGACGCCGCGAAAAGCTTCGAAATCCACACTGAGACAGCAAACATGCAGCGGTTTGGTTATTTGTTTCTGAGGAAAGGAAATGGCGCAGTATATGTCTCACATCTCTGTGGACACCTGAACCGCGCCGTAAGGGAAGGGATGAAGGAGGGAGAAGGAAGGAAGAAAGAGGTGCCGTAGTGGAGGGCTCTGGAATAACTTCGAACACCTGGGGATCTTAAAGGTGCACAGACGTCGCACAGCACACGGGCAACGCATGCATTGCGCTTCGTGCAACCTCTCTAGATATCGGGTGGGACATGCTGTCATAAGACGCCGCGAAAAGCTTCGAAATCCACACTGAGCCAGCAAACATGCAGCGATTTGGTTATTTGTTTCTGAGGAAAGGAAATGGCGCAGTATATGTCTCACATCTCGGTGGACACCTGAACCGCGCCGCAAGGGAAGGGATGAAGGAGGGACTGAGAGAAGAAAGGAAGAACGAGGTGCCGTAGTGGAGGGCTACGGAATAATTTCGACCATCTGGGGATCTTTAAGGTGCACAGACGTCGCACAGCACACGGGCAACGCATGCATTGCGCTTCGTGCAAACTCTCTCGATATCGCGTTTGACATGCTGTCATAAGCCGCCGCGAAAAGCTTCGAAATGCACACTGAGCCAGCAAACATGCAACGGTTTGGTTATTTGTTTCTGAGGAAAGCAAATGGCGCAGTATATGTCTCACATCTCGGTGGACACCTGAACCGCGCCGTAAGGAAAGGGATGAAGGAAGGACTGAGAGAAGGAAGGAAGAAAGAGGTGCCGTAGTGGAGGGCTCTGGAATAACTTCGACCACCTGGTGGTGGTGGTGAAAACATTTATTACGGATGAATAGGAGGTATGTTTGGATCAGCCCGTAAGGGACCGATCCGTACAAGCACTAGGTGGAGGTCCCTAGTATGGGACCCCAGTGGCGGTTGCCGCCGCCCGGGCGCGCCCGACTAAGGCTTGTTGGGCCTGTAAGTCGTGGCAGCCGAGCAGGGTCGCCTCCCAGTCCTCCCGGGTTGGGTTGGGGATGGGGGGAATAACGGGGTTGGAGGGGCAGGCCCAAACCATGTGATAGGTGTCAGAGGACACTGCACTACAGTGTGGGCAGCTGCCACTAAAGGAGGGGTCAAAATGTTTTAGCGCTGCCGGGCACAGCAATGTATTGGTGAGAAGGCGGAGAAGGAGCCGCTCATCCGCCTTCTTCAGGCCTTTACATGGACTAGGGTAAAGGCGATGACAATTTTGATATGTTGTAATATCTTTGAATGTATAGACCGGATTAAAATTGGGTTCCTGATCGGATGGGGAGGAGAAAACAGCCCGGTGAGAGAGCGCGCGGGCGGCTGCGTCTGCTGCCTCGTTTCCTGCCAACCCCTGATGAGCAGGGGCCCATATGAGGTAACGGTGTGCGGGGTCCGTATCCCGTATGCAATTTTGGTATATTCGATAGGCTAGGAAGGGAGTGCAGCCTTGTTCGACGTTCCGACAGGCCCCTCGCGAGTCGGTGATTATGTATTTTGAATTGGAATGTGAGGCCGCGAGAGCAATCGCGACCTCTTCTGCTTGTGTTACACTGCGGGCTCTGAAAGTTAGGCCGTTAACTGTGTTGCTGTTGTGAACTACCGCGGCCGTGTACCATCCCCCGTGGTGAGGGCCGGAGGCGTCCACGTAGTAGACACCTGTTATGCTGCCATAATATCGGGCTAGCGCTTCCGCTCGTGCCAGGCGCCGACCGTTATGGTCTTCGTGTGACATGTTTGCTGGAAGAGGCCGCACGTGGAGGGCACGTCTCCACAGTTCCGGGATGCGAAACCTGTCTTCCATTGGAGGGGTGTGTTGGATATGGAGTCGAGCAAGATGGCGGCGACCCGACTCCGTTAGCGACAGGCGCGTGTACTGGTTTGTAAGGTGCGCCTCCCGGAGCTCCCGGAAAGTGTTCACCACCCCAAGAGCCATAAGCCGGCTGTTTGAAGTAGTGATGGGGAGGTCAAGGGCACGTTTAACAATTTTGCGAAGGATGACCTCAAGGGCGTCCTCCTCTTGTTTCCGTAGGTGGAGATAAGGAGTCGAATAGAGAATTCGACTAGTTACGAAGGCGTTTGCCAGCAGCAAGGCATCCTTACTTCGTAACCCTCCGCGTTTGTTGGAAACCCGGCGGACCATGCGGCCCACCTGGTCCCCCACCTTACGGAGTTTGGCCAATGTAGTGTCTGGCCGCCTGTGTTTGTGGATGTAGAGTCCGAGTACCCGTATCTCATCACTTTCGCGTATGGGACCGCTCTCAAGAGAGAGAGATATTTTAGTTGTGCACTTCTGTGAGGGGCGGAGGTGCACAAATTCCAATTTTTGAGGGGAACATTGAAGACCGCAGCGGCGGGCGTAGCGGTCTACTATCGTCGCCGCTGTTTGCAGGCTGGTTTCAATGTCTCCTGTGCTGCCCTGTGTGGCCCACAGAGTGATGTCGTCGGCGTACAGGGCGTGCTGCACGCCGGCGACACCACTCAGCTGGGCCGGCAGGTGCATCATGGCCAGATTAAAGAGCAGCGGGGAAAGTACCGCGCCTTGAGGGGTTCCCCGCGTGCCGAGTAGGTAAGGACCATGGTCTCTATCTTGAATTCGAATGTAGGATTGACGATCCATTAAAAATTGGCTTATGTATTGGAATGTGTTGAGGCCACAGTCGGTGTGACTTAGGTTAGTGAGTATGATCTCATGTGTTACATTGTCAAATGCCCCTTTAAGATCCAGGGCGAGTACTACCCGGTCATTATGGGGGCATTCGAGGGGGTCAAGGACTTCCCGATTGAGTTGCAGGAGGACATCCTGTGCGGATCTGTGTGGGCGGAATCCGAACATGGTGCTCGCAAAGACTTGTTTGTGTTCAAGATATGTAGATAACCGATCCCGCACCATCGTCTCCATTAGTTTGCCCACACATGAGGTGAGAGAGATGGGGCGGAGGTTATCTGTGTCAATTGGTTTGCCAGCTTTAGGAATAAAAGTCACCAAAGCCGTTTTCCATTCGATTGGCAGGGGGGTGTCCCCGCGCCAAATCGCATTGACGTATTCCAGGAGGGACTGGTATGCCAAGTCGGGCAGGTTCGTCAAAAGCTTGACGGTGACCTTATCCCGTCCTGGCGCAGTGCCCCGTTTCATTTTGGCGAGAGCCGCCCGCAGATCATGGAGCTGGAAAGGTTGATCCAGCTCCGTGTTCTCTCTGCCTGCATAAGAGTACGCAGATCCACGGGGGTCTTGGGCTGTACACAGATACTGGTCCCGAAGTTTCTGTGCCAGTTGAGTCGTGTTGCCAGGAAAATGGTGCATGGCTGGCTGCAAATGTTTTTGTGTTTCGGTTCCTGTTTGGGTTGGGTCGAGTAGGGCTCGAAAGAGACGCCAAGTGTTTCGGCTGGACATTTGTCGCGCGGCCGTGTTGCATCTATCTACCCAGTTGGAGTCGGCGAGTTGGGCCACGTACTCTGCCGCTTTCTGGGTAAGCTCGGCAATTCGAGCTTTAAGCTTTCTGTTGTGTTTCTGGCGTCGCCAACGGCGGACGAGGCTGCGACGGGCTTCCCAGAGGTGTAGAAGGTGGTTATCCACGTCCGTGACCGCCTCTGAGAGCTGGATGTGTGTTTCATGCGAGGAAAGGTGTGCCAGCAGCTGTTGGGACCATGCTGTGTAGCCTTGCGCGGAAATGGGTGTATTATCAAGTGAGTTAAAATTTTGCCTGAATTTCGTCCAATCTGGGATATGGGCTTGTGTTCTGGGACGCTTGAGGGGGCGTGTGCGTAGTGTAGTGTTAATGATGCAGTGGTCGCTACCGAGGGTCTCCTCGGTGTTGAGCCAGTCTGCGTGTTGTATGTTGCGAGTGAAGGTTAAGTCCGGACACGTATCCCGTGTCACGGAATTTCCTAGCCGGGTTGGGTGGACAGGGTCCGTGTGGAGGGTGAGGCCAAACGTGGACGCAAGCTCCGCCAGGTTACGCCCGCGTGACTCCTCCTTGCGATACCCCCATTGCTGACTGGGAGCGTTAAAGTCGCCCACAATAAGCAGGGGATCACGGCCCGCTACTCTTAGCGCGCGGCTAAAGAGGTCCGCAAAAGTCACTCGCTTTAGTTTGGGAGAGCAGTACACGTTGAGTATATCCAACGGTGGGTCCCTGCGGCGGACTGGTAGGAGGGTCACCATTACATAAGAGTACTCTAGTGGGAGGTCGAGATCCACTAGATTTGCTGTGTAGTCTTTGTGGACAAGAAGACAAGACGCGGGATCCTGTTGGAACGTCGTGTAATTTGAAATTGTGGCGCCCAGGCCTGGCTCTTGGAGGGCAACCACGGCTGGTAAGGACTCGAAATTTTCAAGGTAGAGTTGGAAATTGGCCCGCTTAGTGCGGTCCTTAAAGCCTCTACAGTTCCACTGTGTTATTGAAGTTGACATGGCCGAATTGGAGATGGCGGAATTCCTTTGATTAAGGTGTCTCGCCATGATTTAAAATTCTTGGGGGGGAGGAGGAGGGATTGGCTGCCTCAGAGCCAGCTACTTGCGCCATCAAGGGGGTGATGACGGAAGGAGCGGGGCAGTTGTCCTCATTGTCCGAATCAATAATCAGACGGGTGAATTTTGAAGGGCGGGATACGTCCCTAATGGGTCCCGTCCGACGGAGGAGGCGGGGGTTGTCCGAGATGTGTTTTGAGACCACCGCGGGGACGGCAGATTTGACCTTTGTCAAGATCTGGTCCATGGCGGTCTCGATCATATATCGCAATTTAGAGGTTAAGCGCTCCTCCATCGCAGAGATGGCTGTCACGAGGGCAGGCGAGATCTCCGCGTCGCTCTCCATTGCGTCCGAGTTCTGCGGGCTCGGTGGGGCGGACGCCACTTTTGATTCTAAATTTTGAATTTTGTTGAGCAAAAGCTCATTCTGTGCCCGGAGCACGTCTATCTGTTTTTTTTTGTATTCCGCGTTGAGTGCGGAGACGGTTACGGGGGAGGGTGAGGGATGGGAGGAAGAGGAGGCGATCTCAGCCCAGCTGCTCACCTGTTTGTGGTGTTGAGGCGCTGATGCCCGGGCGTCGGCAGCGCCAATTGTCTTGAGGGCCGGGAAGTGGCCAGTGTCTCTGCCGCTGGGCGGTGGAGGCGCCGTCTTCTTCCCGGGCGCTGGTTTCACCGACGGTGAAGAAGGTGACGATGTCTTGTGGTCGGTGCCGTGAGCACCACGCGGCGTTCCGCCACCGGCACCTGGTTTTGAATGACTTGGCTGCTTGCCAGGTCGCTGGTTTTTTGGGACCTCTGGGCGCTTAGCCTTGGGGCCATGCACCTTGAGCTGCTGGAATTTTCCCGTGCAGTCGCGGGAGTTGGTAGCGTGGGCTTGCCCACAGACTGCACAGGACAGACTGCATTCATGCTGCGCCTTGACTCCGTCGACGGTCGGCGCCGTTTGGCCACACAGGCCGCATTTTTCATCCGGGCAGGGGCAGGTGTCTGCTCGGTGGCCCACAGTGCCGCACCGCACGCAGGCCGGAATGGTTCTCTTGTACGGACGCACAAGGGTCACCTCAGAGTTGTAATGCACATATCGCGGCACCACTTTTCCCACGAAGGTGAGCGACGCGACGTCGGATTTGCCAAGCTTGCGGATATCGGCAAGCTCTCCAGCACGCCACTGGATCTTGTTTTGGAGGGACTCTCTGGTCTCGTGCTTGGCCACGGTGATGACGCCGCGGCACACGTCTCCAGTGAGTTTCAACTGGCCGTACATGGAGAGCTGGCCCTTCGGTGATGTTAGTTAAAAATCCCGCAGAAGCTTGTCCGCGACGTGCGGCTCTCTGGTGCCTGCGACGACCAGGTTTTGCTCCCATGTGGGGAGCAGGCTGAGGGATGCTGCGGCCTTGGCGCCCAGGTAGTCCTCGAACGCTGCTCCCAGCTCGCCATGTTGGTAGACATCCCTGAGAGCGACGGTCACCCGGGGCTTCAGGATGATGACGATGTCTTCTGGATGAAGACGCGGCAGTGGCTTTGGTTTCCAAGAGGGTCCGGTCTTAGACTGGGCCCCTCCGTGAAGCGCTGCAGCGCGCGCAGCAGCGCTGTGCCGTGTTGAGCGGCCTGCCGACGTGGCGTCCGCTTTCTTGGAGGCGGCGTCCCGCTTGCGGGAGCGGCTTTCCACTAGTTTGAAGAGCCTGGGGTTCTCGATGGGCGCAGAATCCGGACTCTCAGGCGTTGGAGCTGAAGGAACCTCGGACCAGGCCATGGCGTCCGGGTCGTAGCCGCGTTGTACTTTTTGGGCAGCCATCTTGACACGGGTGGGCGACTCACTCACGGCCGAGCGTCGGCGTAGGCGTTAGGCCTAGCGCCGTCGCCACGAAACGGAAGTGAGGATCGGCCCTAAAATGCGTAAATGTTGCCCCACCTGTGTGTGAGTGGTGTCCACAGGTAGCTGTCGACTTCGCGAACACAGACGCGGCTGTGTTGACGGGGTTCCGGCCGAGGAACCGTGGCTCCAGCCAAAAGTTGGTGGAGACGATGCGCTGTAGGTCCACTCGCTTCGCGCGCTCACAGCGCCCTCTCTGAGCGGGGCGGCAGTGGAGGCCGGAGCTCGGTAGGAGACGGACTTCCTCCCGCATGCTCGCTTAGGACGACGGACTGTCCTAAGTCCAAGGCGGCCCAGCTCAGTTATTCTGTATCTATGCTGCTGTCATCATTTTAACTGCACTGTACTTTTTTATTGCTGTCTTCAAGTGTATAATTAAATCAGTTTTCTCAGTTAATCCGGCCAATTCGAGAGGTTTATTTGGCGAAGCAGGGAAACGGGACCTACGAAGAAGAAGAGAGAGAAGAAAGCGAAGGAGAGCAAGAAATAAGTAAAAATCTTTACTCTGGGTGTTGTCGTCGTAGAGTTAATAACCACCCCAGATTTATGCGGGAGGGAGCTCCACCGGCGGCCATTATGTAGCATGACACGACCACAATAGTTACCTTATGAAGCTTCACAGCCACTGCGGACTACCTCTTGATATAGCTAAAGCTAAGCTATATAGATATATAGCTATAGCTTAGCTTGATAAAGCTAAGGATGCTCTTGGACAAATATGAGCCCTAGATATAAACAACTGCACTGTATAATGTCATGGAACGGCTCTTGTTGCATTTCACAGAAATGAGGCAGTAAGTTTTCAGAGAAAATTTTTTAAAAAACTCAGCAAACTTTGAGACAGAAGTAGAAAAGCACACGAGAAAAAAAGAAAAATACTAGGGAAGTGCGAATATTAAAAATTTTCGATTACGAATCGAATACGAATACGAACAAAAAATGGCTTCGAATATCGAATATCTGGTCAGCGCAACAAATAAATTCAGAAAAGATAAACAAACATACATTGTTGCCCATTTTTTTTTCAAAATAGTGTATGGCGTTTGCAACTGACAAAAATGCCCAGGTTATTCGAAGGTCGATTTTTAAATTGCGCCGCCCCCCCCCCTCCAAAAAAAAATACTGGAAATGCGGTAATCTTGTGAGGCGGCTCTATCATGCAAACACCTGTAATCCCGTGACGAGCACCGAGTTTCTGCGTGCTGGAAGCCATCGCGAACGTAAGCGAGATGTGAACGCACATTGACATAGGAATGGCGAGACTGCTTCAAAAAAGAAAAAAAATGACCAGCGACGCGTCAGTCAGCGTCTGAAAGCGGCACGGTGCTGAGATTGGACTACTGGCGAATGCGCAGGAAGACAGTTCCCATTGGCATGGGCGAGTGGCGAAACTCAGAAACAAAACTACGCGGCAAGGTTATTTTTTTGACCTAGTGACAGGGGCCCTCCGAACGGTGTCACGCCTGCCGTTACGCCCTCTTAAGAGGTGCATGGGTTACAGTGCACCATGCAATAGGCGGGATTTTTACAGGATCGCTTGCCCTGTTGTGACACCTCGACTCGCCCCCTCGGGAGCCTCACGCGAAATTCCGCAAGTAGGTTTTCCCGCACAGCGTAGTTGACCAAAACAAGGTGGCGGTGGCCACGCTCAGAAAATTAAGGTGACAGAATGAATCCCATAGGTGTGGACATTAATTAAATAACATATTACGAAAGGATAAAAAAATAAACGCGCTTTTGCGTTGCAGTTGTTAGAAGCGGGTCGTCCCCCATCTTGTTCGCAGCACCTGCGGTTCGTGAAAAAGCCCACTTGCGGAATTGCGCACAAGGTCAAGCCTAGCGGCATCGGAATGCGATCGGTCCACGCGATAAACGATGAAGAAGAGAGAGAACAGGGCCTTTATATTGTTTTCCTGGAACTTTAAACTCTATAACTTGCCCAGACATTGCGCTTTTGCCGCAAACAAATTTACGAAAGTTGGCGAGGTATACGATCGCTGCCGAGCATTCAGGAATTTTCGAATATTCAGAAATTAACGAATATCATTTCTCGAGTACGAATATGAAGCATATAATAAACATATTCGATTCGCATTCAAAATTTCGAATATTCGCACACCTCTAAAAAATACGGATTGAAGGGTTGATGGGGTTTTTGACATGCAAATGTATCGAAGGAGTTATGCTCAACGTCCTCCTCTACAAAGGCTAGTCGCTCACAAGTTTTCGTAGTTTCTTATCTCCACATCAGTACCAGACACCTCTGGTGCCATCCAGCACAGCCTTGCTAACTTTCGGAGCAAGCGGATTGAGCCCTTCACCTCGGCGTTGTTTCGCCCAACAGCGCACGAGCTTCTCTGAGCATCTCCATGCCGCATGCCAACACAAGGTAGTTATTTAGTCTTCCCAACCTGTAGTAATCACTCCCCGCTTCTTGGCGTTCTCGTCTCCACAACAACCAACTATATACAGCACTGTCTACATGGCGAAAGTCGAGCTGTCCAGGGGAGTACCGCCTACTGCATTTTTCATGGCGGGTATAAAGGCGGGCCGGCAACAGGCGATGGCTGCGTATTTTGCGCCGCACAGTCAGTTTGTACCTCTACCAGCTCTGTAGAACCAGACACACATGTGGCACTGCTTTGCCGGGAAAACTCGCCGAGCGACGAAGCATTTGAACACGACTGTCACATCATCTTCAGAGTGGGTCGAAGGCATGGATACTGTCTCTCCCAGGATTCCTATGCTTCTGCAGTAGGAAAGTGTCCGCCGACCTGCCGTCGCCCCTTGCCTCTGGAATTGGGCTGAAAGAAAGTACTATGTTTTGTTCTCGGTTTCGTTCATGCATGCTGCTAGCATCGCTTCTGCCAGGAAATGAACCTTTCAGCCACCGCTGATCCATGGAATTCACGTCTTCCTCTCGTCGGAAGAATGGGACCTGTGCTTGAGCAAGACGGGCCTGGCGTTATGAGCGACCAGTACGCTCAGCTGCTTCAGGATAGAATGAGTTGATGAACTCCGAACCAGTTCCTCTAGCCTTCACATCGTCTCCAGCGGTGTGAGGAACAGTTGGGTCATGTCCATCGGCATCAACCCCGTTTGCGCGTCCGCGCAAGCATCGGGGCGTGCGACAAGGGTACAGCAGAAGTAACAGTGTCGCAGCCTTCGGAATGTTGAGAAGCAAGGTTTCCAGAGTCAGGTGGAAAATCTTGAAAGCCGCTCTCCTTCTCGAGGATGGCGTGCTGCAAGGTTTTCGAACCGTCATAGAGCAGCTAAGATTCTCCGGCTTCTTAGGCTTGTGCTATGGGATGATGTGAAGTACGAGGACCGTCTTCTTTTGTGGCAGCCATGGACTAAGGCAGTCCGACTTCTGTTTTCCCTTCGCAAGGTACCGGACGTTGTTCCGTTCTTGCGTCGATCATACTTGTTTTAAAGTAGCGCTAGAGGGTGAGTTAATCCTCTTCTTCACTCTGTCTTTTTGCCTTGCCATGACTTGAATCCTAATGCGGCGATGCTTGTGTGTTTTTGGGTGAGCAGGGGCATGCGATTTCGTAGCTTCCGAGTGCCTGTGCGCCTTCCTGCTCACATGGGCGCAACGCTTAGACTGTCCATGCGCCTCAGTACGACCTTCGTTGTCCTGCATGATGGCGCCGGAAATAGGTGATGTGTTAACGGCTCCTCTGTCATGCTTAGCAACGCCTGCGCCCATGCGCAGCCTGGCTCCGGATGCACTGCGCCGTCTGGTCCTGGATTTACTAGGACGTTTCGTCCTGGATTCGCTGCGTCCCCATGGTCCTGTTTCGACTTCGCCTCGGTGCGCCGTGTGCCGGCTGCTATTAATTCTTATCATAATCAAGGTAGTACCGCGGTGAGCTGTGCGTCCGCTTTTGTGTGTTTTCGCCGCTCTTCCTTCCATTTCCAGATGACACTGGCTTCTCTGCATGGCCAGACTTGTGCGGCAGGCCGCGCTACCGCTCCTGAAAACTACCTGCACTTTCCGGCCTGTCGCACACGTGTGGCCGGGAAAACAGTCGGCGTCGCCACTCTTGGGATCGCACTGCGGTACTCTCTGGACCATTGTACAGTGTTTGGTGAAGTGACACGTGTGGCGAAGTCACGATGTTTTCGTAGCGCCTGTATGATCTAGAAACATGTACGTCGCGAGTCAGCAAGGAACTTCTTGGCCGGCAGTGTGGCCCATGTCGGTCGCACGAAGTGTCATCTACTCCTGTGTCCAGCCATCCAGACTGTGCGACTACTCACCGGCGAAGAACATTTTGTACCTCCGATCTCGTCCGATACTGAACGGGGACGTCACAGTACCCAACAAAAACAAAACCTCCTCAAAATCTCCCCAAAATAACCCATCGAGACATCTTTAATTTCCCCAAGAGGTGCTCATTTCTCCCGAACACGTTCAAAAAACGTGCCCACAACTAGGAACGTCCAAGAAGTTATGCTCCCAAGGGAAACCCCCAAAAGGTTAATGGTTTATTTCTTGGCTCTGATTCAATAAATTATTCCTTCCTTTTCATGCAGCCTGCAGGCATCCAAGCGCACATATGTGCCTGAAATTTGGCACATATGTGCGCTTAGACGCGAATAATTAAGCGCACATATGTGCCAAATATTAGGCACATACATTACAGTTGGTGTAATACTCCTGTCCACTCGTGCGAATGCGTGCTGGCTCGGCCGTCTTGCACTTACCTGTTCACATGCACACAGCAGAAAGTATGTATGCACCATTTAATAAACGATGTACATAGCACTACGGCATCCGCATATATAATGATGGCCACTTATTTCTCTAGCTCTGAGAAACCTGAAAACTGAAGAACAAAAAAAAATACAGGCTCAAGGTTGATGCGCCTTAACCAAACTTTCATTGGGGTACAAATGAATATATGCACACGCAAAAGCAAACGCATGTAAAGAGCAACTTGGGTGCCAAAAGAAAAGACGAGGTGGGCGTATGCGGCAGATACGCGGTATCAGGTCACTGATTTTCTACATGTTGAAAGCCCTTTCTCGCTTAGAGACTCGCACGAGCCTCGGAGCAACCTTCAGCGCGAGTTATCAAAACAGAAGAAAAAAATAATTTTTAGTTCTACTAGGCGGAAATAAAAAAGTGCCTAAACAAACATATCTTGACGACGTTGCCTACGGAAACGCAGGGATGAAAAGATTGCCACAGGTGCAACCATGAATTCAACGCAGCTTTTTGTCCTACGCCTTCTCACAGCAAACGCTCAAACATACGCGTTACACTTTCGTAACGATCTTGCGAGTTTTATTTTCTTGTCACTAGGTGTCGGGATAAGACTGCTTAGAGCCAGACGGGGTGGGTGGACGTCTTGAGGTAGGAGTCGTGGCGCGGCGCACCAGCAGACCACGCGGGCGGCACTGTCTGGCGTGGGAGGCGAGATCAAGGCACAAGTAATCCGGCGGGCGGGGGAGTCACTAGCGACGCGAACACAACACAAACTATACGCTGCGACAGGACGGCTGGGCGATGCCGAAGTAGGTAGAGCAGGCTAATCCACGGGCACTCGCAGCAAGAGGGTGGTGGGTCTCCGAAGGTCCCTCCCGCCTACGACCGCAGTGGACGGCCACGCTGCCACCAACAGCACGCTGCAGTCGTTGGAGGCGCTGAGGGATGCAGGGTGCGTGCTAGGAGTCGCCCATTGCAGGAATTCCATCGCCGCGAACGCCACCACGAACAGCGGCCTTACTAGGGCCGTGAAGCTGCGCACAGGACTTGGGATACGCCGCGCTGCATCAGTTCCAAAAGGAATGGCGTGAGCACGCTGAGTTGCGCGGGAAAGCTGCCGTGAATCCGTAGCCATGAAGTCCACGACAGCCCAATGATAAGAGCTGCAGCGTGCGAGGGGTCGCGCGGGGCTAGGGCTAGGGGCCAGGGCTAGGTGTACATGCGTGTGTGTGTGTGTGTGTGTGTGTGTGTGTGTGTGTGTGTGTGTGTGTGTGTGTGTGTGTGTGTGTGTGTGTGTGTGTGTGTGTGTGTGTGTGTGTGTGTGTGTGTGTGTGTGTGTGTGTGTGTGTGTGTGTGTGTGTGTGTGTGTGTGTGTGTGTGTGTGTGTGTGTGTGTGTGTGTGTGTGCGCGCGTGCGAGGGGGGGGGGGGTCGGTGTTAGCCGCGTGCGCGGCATGTAATCTTGCTTTTCGATGCGCCCAAATCAGTTGGGGAAATACCGCAATGATGCGCAGCCAATTCCACGACGTTCAGGAGAGTTCGCCGCATCGGAAGTACGTTGCCAGCAGTTTCCAGTCGTGAATATGTAGACCCTGGGCGAGAGCCACGGTTGATTCCGAGCCCGGCCACCGTCGGGTGTGCGCATTGCTTTCGGTGCCGCCTAGTTGTTTTCAATCCTTCGTGGGCACAAATTTGCTCATAAAGAGCTCGTTTCAGTTCTACACTCGCCGGCCTGTATGTCGTCGACACATGCGTCCCAGCTTGCCTCCTCGTCTAGTGGCTACATCACTATACTTTCACTTGCCGTTCGCTGCAGAAGGAGCAAAACCTGTCAGTTCTGTCTTTATTGAGTGCCAAAGAAAGATACATAAACAGGAAATTTCTCGAGCTACGTTTTTCCCATAAGAGTTACATGAATATGTGAAGGTAAGGCTTGACTTTTTTAGCAGAAATTAAGGTGCGTTTACATCCACTGCTGGAAGAAACTCGAGCTTCAGCACCGCAAGTCCCTGCGCGTGTTCCTAGGCCTGCCCAAAAACTCGCAGTGCGCCGCAACGTTGGCCGAGGTAGGAGCGTGGCCCCTTGAGCTCCAAGCAGCGCGCAGGGCATTGAATCACATCGACCGGCTTCACCGCGCACCGGACGGCGGCTCGCTGCTGCAGCGTATGCGCTCGCACCCGCGCTCACGAATGAGCGCGGCGCTGCTCGAGTATGAGCAATTGACCCAAGGCCCACCCCCCTACGGCTCCTGCGCGCCCTGGTCTGCTGCCTCGGAGGTACAGCGAGAGATCGTCGGCATTGCGGGAAAGCGGAGCACACCCCTCTGTGCTGTGCAGCAGCTGGCCAGAACCGTAATACACGAGGAGCTCCAGGACCATCTCCTCGTGTACACCGACGGCTCAGTGGCCCGCGACAGCTGCTTCCTTGCTGCGGCGGCCACCATCCCCGCCCTGCGACTGCACAGCCAGCAACACGCGGCCTTCCTGGGCTCCTCCACCACGGCGGAGTTGATGGGGATCCGGCTCGGGCTGGACCTGCTGCTCACCCTCGGCCCTCCACCGCCCAGGAGTGCTCTGCTGTGCGACTCCCACGCCGCCCTCAGCCGCCTGCAATCTAACGGCCACGGTACCCCACTAGTGCGGGAAATTCGCTCGCGCATCGAGCGCCTCGCGCAGAGAGGTTGTGCCGTGCGTGCACAGTGGGTGCCTGGTCACTGCGGCATCGCCGGCAACGAAGAAGCTGACGACCTCGCGACCGCTGCACACCAATTACCTGCCAGCGATCTGCCCCTTGCGCTGGAGGACGTGCGTGCGGCCATCCACGACCATCTCCGAAAGCAGCACCCCGACCCAAGCATCGCGGGAGGTGAGCGCATCGACAGTATCACAGGCTGTCGCGCACTTACACGGTCACAACGTGCAATGATCCTCCGCGCGCGCATTGGCTGCGTGTGGCCCGTGGAACGACGAGTGCGTCACGGAATCGCGACGAGTGATGTGTGTGACGGATGCGGTGCAGTGGAAACACTAGAACACCTGCTCCTTCGCTGTTCCGCGCTCGCCGATGCTCGTCGCGATATGCTCGCGGCCTATAGGGCGCAGGGCATACTACCAGACTCCATCAAGACGCTATTGTGGCCGCAGGGCAGTGCGCGCACTCGTGAGCGAACTTTGGTGAGCCTCTGTGCATTCCTCGAACACACGGGCTTGACGTCCCGTCTGTTCTCCGTCAGGTAGTTACACGCAGTGACCGAACGCTCCGCGAGTCCTACCTTGAACGATTAATAACTGGACGCCCCACTCCAGTTGTAACCAACACAGTGCTGTGCGCGTGTGTGATTTAATTCGTCTAAAATGAACTAATCACGCGCACAACCTAGACACATTTCTTATTGTGTAAATAGTTTGTACATATTACTTCTCCCCCTATCCTTTATTCCTGTCCTCTCACCTCTTTCATTTCATTTCGCCATTCTGCCTGCTGTCCTTTATTTCCGCTGCCCGAGCTCAGGTGCTTCAGTATCGATGGCAGATGCCGGGGCTAGCAAAAATCTTTTCCTTCCTTTTTACTATTATTTTTTTAATAAAACCACTACCACCACCACATCCACAGTGGGTTCTGGCCTGTATATCATGTCTCCGGCCCATGTGGGCAAATTTTACTGTAGTATACAATAAGAATGAATACGGAGGACCACCCCAATAAACACAAAACCTCCTCAAAATCTTCCAAAATTATAATTGGTTTTTGGGGAAAGGAAATGGCGCAGTATCTGTGTCATATATCGTTGGACACCTCAACCGCGCCGTAAGGTAAGGGATAAGGGTGGGAGTGAAAGAAGAAAGGAAGGAAGACGTGCAGTAGTGGAGGGCTTCGGAATAATTTCGACCACCTGAGGATCTTTAACGTGCGCTGACATCGCACAGCACACGGGCGCCTTAGCGTTTTGCCTCCACAAAGACGCAGCCCCCGAGGGCGGGTTCGAATCCGGGAACTACGGATCAGTAGCCGAGCGCCCTAACCACTGAGCCACCGCGGCGGGTCAAAATCTTCCAAAAATAACCAATCGGGACATTTGGAATCTCCCGAAGAGGTTCTCATTATTCCCGAACATATCCAAAAAAGGTCCCCACAACTTCTAGTGTCCAAAAAGTTGTGCCTCCAAGCGAAAGCGCCGAAACGCCAGTGCTTGATTTCGCGGCTGCGGACCAATAAAGTCATTCACCCTTTTTCACGCATCCTTTAGACATCTGAGCGCACATATATCCCAAATTCCAGGCACATACGCTACAGTGGGTGTAATACACCTCTCCACTCGTGTGAATGCGTGCTGGCACGGCTCTCCTGCATTTACCTGTTTACATTAAATGATCTAGCATTTTACACACAAAGAAAATATGAACTCAATATCACCCGATCTTGCCCATACAACAGCAATTAGCAGCATATAGAAGTCATTTCAGTTTACCAACTGTGCTCTTTGCATTTAAATGAATACAAATGAATACAAAGACGCATATGAATGTATGTACCATTCAATACACAGTGTACGTAGCACTACATATAATCATCAGCATCAGAATCACCATATAATGATTGGCCCTTTTTCTTTAGCTCTGAGAAGTCTGAAAAAGGAAAAAAAGAAATACATAATGCAGGCTGGAAGCTGGTGCACTTTGAGCAAACATTCTATTGGCTACAAAGGCATACATGTACGCGCAAAAGCAAACGAAAGTAAAGAGTAATTTGGGTGGCCAAAAGAAAAGACGAGATGGGCGCACCCTGCAGATGCGCGGCCTCAGGTCACGGGTTTTCTACAAACTGAAACCCCCCTCTCGCTTAGGGACTCACATGAGCCTCGGAGCAAGCTTCACCGACTTTCTATCAAAACAGAAAACAAGCATTTTTAGTTCTACCAGGCGGAAATAAAAAAAAATATGCCTAAACCAACCTACCTTGACGACGTTGCCAACGGAAACCCAGGGATGAAATAGAAGGCTGCAGCAGCTGCAACCATGAAATCAACGCAGCCTTCTGTCCTGCGCAGCGAACGCTCAAACATACGCGTTAAACCCTCGTAACGATCATTTGAGTTTTATTTTCTTGTGATTAAGTGTGGGCATAAGACTGCTGGTGGAGCCAGACGTGGGGTGGGAGGGGGACGTCTAGCGCCAGAACGATGGTGCGGCAGACCGCGCACATGTCCGGCGTGGGAGCCAAGATCAAGGCACAAGTAATCCGATTGGGGGGGGGGGGGGGGGGGGGGCGGACCCACTAGCGACGCGAACACAACACAAACTATACTGCTCCGATAGGATGGCTGGGCGATGGCGAAGTAGGTAGAGCAAGGTAATCCATGGGCACTCTCAGCAAGAAGGTGGTGAGTCCCCGAAGGTCCCTCCTGCCTATGGCCGCAGTGGGCGGCCACGCTGCAGTCGTCGGAGGCGCTGAGGAATGCAGGGTGCGTGCTAGGAGTCGCCCATTGCCCTGAGCTCAGCAGCCGCGAACACCGCCTCGAACAGCGGCATCAGTAGGGTCATGAAGCTGCGCAAAAGTGCATCAGTTGGAAAAGTAATGGTGTGGGCACGTCTAGGTGCTTCGGAAATCTGCCGTGAATCCGTAGTTACAACGTCCGCGACAGCCCAGTGAGGAGAGCAAGAGCTACCTAGCGCTGGGGCTTCCGCACGAACGACGGGGGGCGGCGCAGTCTGGGTGCGCAAGATAGCTTCCGTCCAGCGAGGCGAAGGACGGGAGGCCATTACTGCACCTCGGCTAGACAGCGGCGCAGGAAGGACTGCCGATAGTCGGCTCAGGCCTTCAGCAACCGCCGAACCATGTTGTAGTTGGGCGCCAGCAGGGGAACCGCTAGAAGACGAGCACGCGGTGCGATGAAAAGGCAGACCGCTGTCGTCTGTCTGCGACAGAGAGCCGACGGCCCACGTGCGAGAAATGCATGCGCCGACAGAGATGCGGTGTTAGCCGCTTCCATCGGCTGTTCGAACGAAACAGTTGCTTGATATCTCAAAACAACGAGTGCAACAGCAAACCGCACCTTGTGGCGCGGGGGAGAGAGAAAAGAGAGCGATCACGTCGATTTTTATTTCTTGCGGAAAATCATTGGTCTCGAAACGTTATACCCAGGTACCTTTTTGGCACCAAAATAATATGATTAGTTTTTGTTGCTGCTTAACACAATAAAAAAACTTAGTGGGAGAACTGCCCTTTTGATTGTGTTTCTCTGTCTTGCCTCTGCGGTCTAGAAATGTTTGGTGAATGTTGTACTGCGACAGGGACATTCGAACTTTTTTGAGCGCACATAGGGAGGTACGTTGCTTGCTGAGATATGCTTACTCGCATCGCGGCATTGCCCGTACACCATGCACGTAGTGACCGACTATATAGCCCCGTGGCCACAGGTACGCAACTTTGCCCTCTATATAGGCTGCAGGGTACACAACAACGCAGTCTCAGTAGGTGTGTGACCTCTTCCGTATGCAGCTCAGGCTCCCGGCTTGCTTACAGGACGAATGAGCCTGTGCCTTGCCACCCCTACGCCCTACCCTTCGTCGGCCGGGGCGGCATGCCTGCACGTTTACTGCAACAGCCATCACTAAGGCGTCCGAGAGTTGCACTCAACGAGAGCGCTGTTACGCCATTTCAAACGTTGCAATATCCTGGTGCTCCGCGCTGGGATGAAGAATTTCATTTTATTTCTCTGATCCCGCCTCCGAAAAGCAGTGACGCTGATGCGACCAAAGGGAGGCGCTTCGCGTGAGCTCCGTTAATTGTTCCAATTTTCAACCGGTTAATTTCGGACCTGCCTGTTGAGAATGAGTGGACGCTCTCCTGAGTGTTTCCGGTGTTTGCTCAACAGTTTTGAGGAGCCTTGGCCCTGTTCCTCAGTGGACTTTCGACCATCAAGCGCGGCGGCGATATTCTATAGGCCTGACTGCGCCTCGCAGAACTGCATGCTTGAGACGGGCTATCGCCATGCTGCAGGCGCGAATTATGGTTCAGTCGAGCGCTCCGGCCAACGAGATAGATCGACCAGTCGAAGACGACTAGATGGATGACGGCGTTTGGACAGCGAGAATGTCGACGCCCCAGCAAGCAGCACATGACGCAACAAAATAGTATAAGTCAGCCCCCCGTTTCCTTGATGATGAGGCCCGCTCGCCATTTCTCTTCACGAATTTCATTTTACGCCTAGAAAATTTATTCGGGCCTCAAGGAATACAATTAGTCTGGTTTACAGCGGAAAATGCGAACTGCATTTGCTTAGAGGCACGTACAGAATTTCATACAAAAGTGTCATACCTGGAAATAGTGACGTCGATACACCAGGATTTGTCTAATCAGTATATATCAGTTTATTTGAAAATAGACATGGCGATAGAACAGCGGAAATGTGGTATCTATTACGGATGACCAAATCTGTCCGCGTGAAAATGGCGCAAGGCGTGCTACTGTTTTAAGTAATAATATTTACTGCGTCCGCTAATTGAAGTATAAGTACACCCAGTTCAGGATATGAAAGGTTCTAAATTTATCTCGAACAAAGATATCCCTGCTAGCTGTCGTGCGCTGCCAGAAAAAATATCTCAATTCAATATGCACCATCGTGTACAAAGCGCCTTAAACGCCCAAGGCGCTAAATATTACGCACAATTAACGCTATGACCCAAGCTGCAGACATTATGGAACCCAAATATGAGTTAGCTGACAAGGCAGCTGTGTGCTCTCATGACGTCGCCATCAACGTCGTTGTTACGGTTTATGACGAAGAGAATGAAGGCAAGCTGACCGCACTTAAACATCTCGCTTATGAAGGTGCCAACCGGATGGTCGTCATTCTAATCAAGGCGTAACGCATGTCTTCTACGATAACAGTGGGTGAAGATGACCCCATCGGCTCGCAAGACGATAACAAAATTATATTAACGCGGTAACGCAGCAAATACGGCGTCGGCGTTGTCGGCGTTGTGAGCGTCAAAAAGGTGGCGCAGGGTGGGCCAGGCCGCCAACCACGGAGACTGAACCTAGGTGGGCAACCTAGGTCACGAGACATTGTGGGGTCACCCCAACCTACCCACCGGATTGTGAGAAAAGTGACCACACTGGCAGGTGGCAGTTCAGTTAAATGTTGATCGCAAGTGGTTGCTCGGGAAGAACAACTCTGGTCGCACAAGACCCACCGGTGGCAGCACCTGTCGTGGAAGGGCGGTGGCGCATCCCTTAACCACTGCGCAAGGAGTGGGATGAGAACCCCCAGGAGCGTATGAGTGTTAAGTTGAGAATTGCCGATTCCGCATATATATGGGCAGTTACTCATTAACGCTATTGAGTCATATCCTTAAGGCGAAGTTTAAGTGTCGCCCCCAACTGTCCCCTTCGAACAAGCTTAAATCACCAAAGCACAGAAAATGTACAAAACTGATAAAGCTCTCGTCACATTTAATGCAGGCACATTCGTAAAAGTAGCCAAATACTACTTGGAGTTCACAGTGGTATAGGAATACCGGCCGAAACGTATGGTCGGTCATACTGCCTTAACATCGGTGACTAGGGTGGCGACATTTCGCTTTCCACTCGATAATTCTTGTTTTAGAGTTTGCTCGTGGTGCTACAAACGCGCTTGCCTTTCATTTCCCTCCATGTGCAAGGTCTATGTACGTACTTTTTTGTGATCAGTCGCACGCTTGCAATGGCACTGAAAGAGGTTATGAAACACTGGCGCCGACCGCAGATTCGCACAGCAGGAGGCCGCGGAGTGACAAGACTTGGAGTTTGCACCTCTAGAATAAAGATTCATAGCATAACTTTCATTCGGTGGTTCGCTGTGTTTGTCGAATGCTTAATTCTTGGGTTGTATTTCTTTCGGTAATATGGCGCGCCCATCTACCTTCGTGAACTCATGTTAACATTCCCGACCGAATGGGCCGTGGTCAAAGAAAGAGAACTAGGCGCACCACACTTACAAGTGTGTTACGAACATGTCACGCTGCCGCCACCTGCTAGCATGCCTGGTGTAGTGTGGTACATCAGAACACAGCCAAGGTATGTGCTAACTAGCAGGCTCGTTAACCAACACTGAGTATTACCTCTTTATTTATTATGTATTTATTTAATACTGCGGACATGCTGTATATTCAAGCAGGAGAGGGAAATACATACAGGGGAAAAGCAAAGCAGGTACGATTGTACCGAACAATACAGATGCCACGAAATAAACAATGCAAAAGCAATTGATAATTCGGTTACAGTGCAGCTACTAAGCCAGCAGTGAAGATATCAGGAATGATTAGCAAGCCACGGAGAGTTCTGCGGTTGAACATTCCATTCAGAAACTGTTCTTGGAAAAAAAAGGATACTTGTATGTATTTGTGCGTGCAAAAATAGGTCCCAGGCTAAGGGTATGCTTGTGGCGCGAGGCACGTCTAGAATCACAAGCGATTTGATTTTCGGGTCGAATACCAAGTCAAGAAAAGTATAATGAATGAAGGAAATCGAGACGGGCTTTCTTCTATCTGCAAGGGGTTCTAAGTCTGCAAGATTCAGCATGGCGGAATGAGAGTCTAGGCGCCAGTAACGGTTGAAAGAAAAGCGAGCCGCACGACGTTGTTTTTTTCTAGTTTTTGGGTGTCATCTGCAGTGTAGGGGTCCCACACAATGCAGGCATATTCGAGAATTGGCCTTAGAATCGATTTATATGCCTTCAGTATTGGGGCTCTAAGGCAACCGCCCACTAACTACTGCTGTTAGTTTCCTTGTTTATTTATAGGCGTATAGCCACCGTAAGCAATATACATTTCAGCACTTATAATTTAGGAAGCGTAGCTACACTCGGCGCTGTGACCAAACATATTTTGGCTATGTCGACGAGTTACCTGCACTGGAGAGGTTGCTTTGCCTGAAAGTTTCTCGAAAGCGCATGTATTTTGGCGCGATGTAGCCAATGTTTGTTGGGCCACAGCGCCGAGAGTAACCGCGTTTTAGAAATTCTAAAAACTCATATGGATATTATACTACGGTGGGCTACACGCTCCTCAATAGTTAAGGAGCCTAAGAGTAATAGTCAAAAAGTTAACTATTCATTATTTGTTAACCAGGCTGGTAGTTAGCCCAGCCAAGCTTTATTCTGATGTACTGCACCGCTGAAAATGCTATGGCGAAAAAAGCGCTCTTCTAACTCAAAAAGACTATTTTTAAAAATTGTGGAGATTCTTACATGAAACGCACTGTATGTAGAGTGCGAGAACAACCGCATAACCCACGGTATCCCCGAAGGGAATATGCCACCACATTTCAGCCGGTAAGTTTGCGCAGCCCGAAAAATCATTGAACTGAACAATAACCAAATTAAACTAGTGGTAACCAGTTTAGCAGCGTATTTGCTGAAAACAACAACGAAAGCATATATTTTTATGAAATTGGCGGTGTAGTGCAACCGTTAACTTGACGAGAATCCCGATTACACACCAGGTCTAAAACGACGACTGCAAACCATCACTGAATTTTTTCTTAAGTGTTCTGATTCAATCTATTAGTAATGGATGGATGTCAGCCACAAAGTGCCGGAGTATGGATTAAAACGGAAATCCTGCACTTAAACACCCTCATCGACTGTGCTCAAAACACCGTGACCTGATTCGTTGGCAATACAAGTTTTAAAACTAATACAATCGTCACCTAACCCGTGGATTTCACTTGTGTTAATCGCAAAGCAGGATTGAACGCCCAGTTTTGGCGTTTTTTGTAGATGGCTCAACAGAGTTACAAAAAGTGCACTTACCCTTGAACCTTATGGTGAACGTAAAAGCGCCAAAAATAAAGACATAGAATAAGACTGACAACACGAGCGCTAGTGTTGTCTGATTCTATGTCCTTGTTTTTTGTGCTTTTACGTTCAGCATGGAAACCCAACTCGCCCAAACGCGGACCTTAAGGTGATCGACGCATCAGGCCAGCTGCTGTAAATCCATTGATCTACGCAATGGATAATAAAGCACGTAGATGTTAATGTAGGCGACCGTAGGAAGGACCGCATTCAAGAGGTTCTCCTTCAGCCTGCGTCCCGCCTTGCCACCTTCCAAACAGCGATGGACACTATCCTTTTATATATAAAATGCGGTCGTGCGTACACTCACACGGCGTCATGTTCTCCAACAGTAATGAAGAACACTTCCAGCGTTTGCGCCGCTCACGGCCACTCACGGAACTCACTAAAACGGGTAAAGCCTGGGAATGGAGCGGTGAATGTTCATGCTTCCATCGATACCGACCGCGGCGGCTGCATTTTTATGGAGGCAAAACGCTAAGGCGCCCGTGTGCCGTGCGATGTCGGTGCACGTTAAAGATCCCCAGGTGGTCGAAATTATCCTGGAGCCTTCCACTACAGCACCTCTTTCTTCCTTCCTTCCTTTTACCGCCACGGTCGCTGAGTGGTTATTGCGCTCGGCGGCTGGCCCGAAACACGTGGGTTCGATCCCGGACGCGGCGGTCGAATTTCGATGGAGGCTAACTTCTAGAGGCCCGTGTAGTGTCCGATGTCAGTGCACTTTAAAGAACCCCAGGCGGTCGAAATTTCCAGTCCTGTACTACAGTCTCCCTCAAAGCCTGAAACGCTTTGGAACATTAAACCAAATTAAACCATTCTTTCTTCCTTCACTCCATCCTTTATCCCTTCCCTTAAGGTGCGGTTCAGGTGTCCGCCGATATGTGATACAGATACTGCCCCATTTCCTGTCCCCAAAAACCAATTTTCATTTCTCATACTTCTATCTAACCCGACCGCAGCGGCTGCGCTTTTATGGAGGCAAAACGCTAAGGCACCCGTGTGCTGTGCCATGTCAGTGCACCTTAAAGATCCCCAGGTAGTCGAAATTATTCCGGAGCCCTCCACTATGGCACCTCTTTCTTCCTTCACTCCATCCCTTATTCCTTCCCTTACGGCGCGGTTCAGGTGCCAGTCGATATTATGTGAGACAGATACTGCGCAATCTACTTTCCCCAAAAACCAATTTTCATTTTTTCAGTGCAGCCTGAGCACAAGTTGCCCTGTTCTATCTTCTCTTTCTTCGTCTTCGGGGGCAATCATGCTGCTCTGGCGCAGGTCCGCATTCTGACTGCTGTTTTAAGGGCTCACTTTCCCTTCTACTTGCTCAGCATCCCTGTCGAGGTTTTAACGATGGAATACATGGTACATGTTTACGAACCGTCTTCGAGACGATTATGTCTAGCTTGGGCAGCCCTGCCTAAACAATTGAAAACAGCGAAACGCTTCTTCCTCGGCGACTGCTGAAGCAATTTCCACGAAATTTGTTGCATCTGAAAGAGAGGCTCAAACTCACCTTCGTGGTCGGTGCATTGACTGAAGGAATGCGAAATGACATCACTCTGTGCCGTATGCAGTGGAACACCTTTAGCACAGATAACACAACGTAACACACAGGACTGGAGTGTAGACGATAGCAGACATGTCCCGTGATCCTATGCGATTTATTTTCCGCTTAATGTGTGAACCTATTAGGACGAATTCAGAGAGGCCGCGTAAAGTTCTGACCATGAAAGGCTTCGCACCACTACGAGTGTTTTGGGAAGGGCCGCCTCGAACAAATAGAAATTTCTTTTCATGGGAGATTTTCAAATCTTCAATGCAAACCTTTGGCGTAGCTATTTTCTGCCGAAAGGCTCATGTAAGCAAAAAAATATTTATTTGAATCAATGTAGAAGCAACGAACAATCTTCGACAAATCATACACGGCCACGTGTCATCGTTCTTTTTTATTGCCACAGTATTACTCCGTGCTGTGTTAACTTCTGCCAGTACGCGGCGCTGGCATCTGTGAAAGAAATAATAAGCAAACAATTGAAAAGTAGTGCCAGCACGACCCGCATGCGGAGAGCGCATTATGCTCTCCACAGATCTTGAGATTCGCAAGATGCAATTATAAGGCCACTCAGCGTGGCAGAGCGTCCTTCGCGATGTGCAAGTGCCATTGTTAAGCTTTCGTTGCCAGCAGCGGACGAGGCGACGAAGCGGAAGCAGATGGAGGGCACGCGCCCCGCCGGCCACCACAGGCTCGGATCGCTGACGCCGCATTCAAATCCTGGGTGGTGGTGGTGACGGTCGCACCTCCTGCTGCGGTTGCCGTTCGGCCCGGCGCCATGGCGCCGCGGCGCGCCTCGGCTCGGCTCGCCGGCATCGACGAGAAGGGCACGCTGAAGACCGAGGCGCAGGTCAACCCCATCGAGAGCCGGCAGGCGACCATCGCGCTCCTCCTGGACGGCCCATGCCCGTCTTCGCCTCCTCGAGCGATAACACCAGGAAGCTCAAGCGTGACGACGAGGAAGAACGGAGCAACCCCGCATCCAGAGGAACAGGTTGGTGGACCAGCAGATATGCGCCGACGCCCGCTCGTCGCGACCACGGCCTTCCTGGTGCTAGCGACCTCGGGCGTGAGTAGACCGGTGTGCAGAAGGACAAGGTAGAGGCGACTTCTTCGTCAGACTGGTTGCCAGCGACGCGTTTTGTGCGGCGGCAATTCACGAGTTATCAGAAGCGAAGCAGGCAGCCACGGACTGGGTGCCCTAAGGTGATTCATGGTGGCCCGAGTTACCAAATGCGAAGCAGGCAGCCAAGAACCCGGTGCCAAAAGGTGATTCATCGTGGCCCGAGTTACCAGATGCAAATCAGGCAGCCACGAACCCGGTGCCCCAAGGTGATTCATCGTGGCCAGAGTTACCAGATGCGAAGCAGGCAGCCACTGGCCGGGAGCCCCAAGGTGATTCACAGTGGCGGCGAGTGGGAAGCTGCAGAGGCCGCAGCTGCCAGTAAAGGTGCTGTGACTCGGCACTCCACGCAGAGGTCTGATGCCACGCAGTGTGGCTTGAGCGAGGTAATGGAACCAGAGTGTTTCATCAGCGACGGAATGCAAATGAGAACGGCTTCAGCGAAGCTGCCAGAACCAGAACGAATCTTTCATCATCATCGACGGAATGCGGTGGCGGGTTTTCATTCTAGCGGAGTGGAACTTTTTTGAGAGCGGGTGTGGAGCGAGGACTGCGCCTAGTGCGCCTGGCAAAGGGAGAACACTTTCCTTTTTTCTATGACCTTGGACACTAATGAGTGCCAGGATTGCGTGATCGTGTGAAACCGCGATCAGGGATGTGCAGACACATATGGCAAGAGAGAGAGAGCGGCTCCAGTACTCAGGCGCCAAATGCACTGGTGTCGATATAGCGGCCGTCGGGACCGAGCCTACAAACAGGACAATGAGGCAAGGATCTTCACGGCGCATTAACCTTTCTACTTTTTTTCTTTTCCTTTTGATCTTCTCGCGTTCAGCAGCACACCTTCATTTCCAGAGTGAATAGTAACGCTTTTGTGTGTGCTTTTTGTAACTTCTGTGTGCTCTGAATAAAAGTGAAAAAAAAAGACAATTGCACTGTATCTCGTCCTACAGCAGGGGCGAGTATGAAATGCTTTACAAGCAGGCGTGGTACATTTAGGAGACGAGTAATAGGCGCTAATAGCCGTATTCCATTGAGCTGTGTCTGTCGGGCCATATAAATTTTTCTGGCCGCCCGCTTTTCTATAGCTTCAGCGACGCGTGGCCCACTTTCTTCCCTTGGCACGTAGCCATGTAAAACCACGTCGGTTTGACTTCAACTAAGCCGCAATTTTGGAATCGAATGGGAGAAACGCGTAGCGCAATCTAAAGACTGCTCATACATGGCGTTAGCTGCACTCTAGTCTTAGAAGCCTCCGTGATTAGCCAAACACCCCCCCCCCCACACACACACACACGCATCTTTTTTAGCTGATTTACAAGAGCCACAGGCCGCGTCAAGTGGCTAGACACCTAGAGTGGCTAGAGTGGCTAGACACCGAGACCCACCGACATATTTCTATCAATAAAGTTATTACCACCACCAGCAGCAGGAGCAGGCGCTACACAGAACGTTAGAATGCGCCATTAACCTTCGCGCACTCCGCCGCTGCGTTCCGTCGACCACGACCTGTTGCACATCCTGGCACCACTTTCTCTTCCTTCCACTGCACGTGGCCGGCACTGGTCATGCGGGTCGCTACATGTGCTTTAAATGCCGGAACGTTCATTTCTGCTATTTTTCGTATTATGGTGGCGTGTTGAACACCTCTCGATGCGTTCGTAACGTCCTTTTCGCTGTTTGAAGAGCCATATAGCACTCGCCTGTTTTTCAGCGGCCTTAGCAAACATTCGCGGCGCAGAACGAATCGAAGTCGAAGCAAAACTTTTTAGCTCATTTTAAACTGCCTATTGAAACACGCTCTTCGTAAAGCAATAAAACTTGCTCCAGATCGCCAATTCAGATACACTATAATGCAACGGGAAACAGAACTGCTTTGATCGCGCCCCGGCTGGTTGGAAGCGGCTGACATGAAAGGATGAACCGCCGTCGACAACGATGATAGACAAAATGCCCTTTACTTCGGTCCCCGAGACCGCCTTCGTAGTCCTCACGGTCGCCCTTGTCTCGCGACGTGCACCGCATGCCCTACCGAAACCAGCAACTGATACTTCGAACCCGACCGCGGTGGCGGCGTTTTGATGGAGGCGAAACGCTAAGGCGCCCGAGTGCTGTGCGATGTCAATGAACGTTAAAGGTCCCCAGGTGGTCGAAATTATTCCGGAGCCCTCTACTACTGCACCTCTTTCTTCCGTTCTTCGTTTTCACGCCGCGGTGGCTGAGTGGTTATGGCGCTCGGCTGCTGGCCCGAAAGACGAGGGTTCGATCCCGGCCGCAGCGGTCGAATTTCGATGGAGGCGAGATTGTAGAGGCCCGTGTGCTGTGCGATGTCAGTGCACGTTAAATATCCCCGGATGGTCGAATTTTTTCTGGAGTACTCCACTACGGCACCTTTCTTCTTTCGCTCTCTCCTTTATACCTTCCCTTGCGGCGCGGTTCAGGTGTCCGCCGATATGTGAGACATAGCGCGCCATTTCGTTTCCCCAAAAAACAATATTAACGGGACAGCGTTAAGGAGCTCGTGTGGTCGGCGTCTTTGGCCGTGAGAGGAAAATGGCGCATCTCGGTGGACACCTGAACCACGCAGTAAGGAAAGAGATTTTCTTTTCCCTTACGGCGCGGAAAAAATGTCCAGTGAGAAGTGTGACAGGCGTCATTTCCTTTCCTTAAAACCAATTTTCATTTCAATTTCCTTCCCTCGCGGCCCGGTTCCGGTGTCCACCGATTTATGTGATACAGGCATCCTTTCCTTTCCTTAAAAAATTTATTTTCATTTTCCTTGCGTTACTGCGTGGTTCGGGTGTCCACCAAGATATCTTTCCTTTCCATAAACTGTCCGGGCAAGCGGTCGCATCGAAGGACAATGCCGATCCATGGATCCCTTGGCAATGCTGCAACACGCTGTTGCGTCCTGCTCTTAAATACTCTTAAAACACGCTGTTGCGTCCTGCTCTTAAACTTCCGGCCACTAACCAAAACACCAGTGTCCAGCTAATAGGTCTTTCAAATGGCGAGCGCTCCCTCTAAAACGGCCGTGCGTACCCAGGGCAAGCGCTGACATGATGCAACGTACTGAAGTTATCGACCGTTGGTAATTGTCCACCGAGGAGAGGCAGCAGTGGTGCCTCACGTCTTGTCTGCTTTGTTGTCCCTTTGTTTTTACCTTAGCCAGAAATCATGTAAACGGAAAGCCCGAACCGAAGACAAGCAATCTTTTGAATAAGCGCGAGGAAATAGCTCATCAGAACATGGAGCTCAAGACTTTATTGTGCGCACCGCTCTTGAAGACTATGCAGTGCACGGTACACGAAATTGACGGGCTTCATTAAGAAGCACGTGTATGGTGTGTGTTAATTGCTTTGAAGAAGAAGCGCCCTTCGGCCCTTGCACTGCGGAGTCGCGGGCTGCTAGAGTAGCAGTAGGCTCAAATTATCCGCAGTTGACATTGACAGCTAAAGATACCTGGAGTGTGCACCCGGTTCACTCATGTCTTGCCGTGCGCCTGCACAAGGTGCGAGAGACAGTGAACAGGTGGCGTCGGGCACCAACTCGCCGTGCTTCGGATTGCCGGCGTCGGTGGCTGTCAGCGGAGGCAGTTGCAGTCACAGCACACCGGGCGCTGACGGCCGTAAGATTGTGCACAACGTGTACAAATCGCCGATCCACGTCCGCTCGACCCATAACATCGCCGATACGCTGGCCGCGCAGGCAGGCGTCAAGCACGGCAAGGGCAACCTCCAGCCGTAAGTACGCGTCTTGGTGGGGGGAAACGCGACCGTCACCTTGATGAACATATACTGGGCCAGAGACGTTTCTATTTGTCGCGACTTCCAAAGAATGCAATCAGGTCGAAGCAAAGCACGTGTTCAGCTCACCCAATCAGGTGCGAGAAACCTTAGTTCGTGCTGCACATTTACAACGTCGTATGAAAAATAAGAAAGGGGTCATGTCAAGATAGGTTTTTTCAGCCAACTCGAGGTCGGCGGTCATCCTGTATGTACATACAATGGCTATTACGGCGTCTTCTTAGGCTCCACGCAGTGACATATCGGCATCTGCTTGCGTTTGGATTCGCTATTGTATGTTAGGGGAAGAGTGTGTGTGGAGGAAAAGCACTGCTGGCACTATGAGAAAGGCACTAGGGAAAAGCAGTCAGGATAAGGACCACTTCATGCTTGACAGCCCCCACCGCTCCCTCTTCACTTAGGCCGTCTATTAGCTACTTCCCAGTAGTCTAGCGTTACCCCTCTCGCATCCGTTGCTTCCGTCTTGACAAGTGAAAGCGTTGATGCCACTGAAGGCCGTTTTGCCAGGGTCATAAATCATTTGGTGGTCATAAATTAGCGACGCTTAATTTCCACAGTGCTCTTATCGACAGGCCACAAGAAAAAAATGAGAACAGATATGAATTTTAGAGCTGCACAGAACTTTAGTTTCAAAATGACGTGCTTTGTATTGTCTTGGTTTTTTGCTGAAGGAGGGAGTGAAAGCAGAAAGGAAGGAAGAGGTGCCGTAGTGGAAGGCTAAGGAATAATTTCGACCACCTGGGGATCTTTAACGTGCACTGACATCGCACAGCACACGGGCGCCTTAGCGTTTTTCCCCCATAAAAACGCAGCCGCCGTGGTCGGGTTCGAACCCGGGAACTCCGGATCAGTAGTCGAGTGCCCTAACCACTGAGCCACCGCGGCGGGGTGAAATGCTTCGCCGAAAGCATCCTTTGTACTAATTCGTTCGACGCGAGCAAATGGGAATTTTACTTAATTTGGCCGCGCTCTTATTGCTACCGCTGTGCGCGACCCATGACTCGTGCCTGTGCACGTGCAGGCTTCAGAAGACAATCAACGAATTTTCCGTTCCAAGGGAAGTCCCTGTAACTACCCCTAGGCGGCAAAACTTGCAGCAGCAGAAATAGCGCCTCCCTCGCCCACAGATGGTTTGTCTCGAGCTGCACGTCTGAACGACGTGTGTTGTCTTTCTGTGGAAGCCCGCGGGAAAGCGTGCATCCTGCTGCTGCTGCTGCTCTGCTGTCCTACACTGCCACCTAGTATCTTAGGCAGGAAGGAAGGCTGCCTTTGCTCCTGCGGAGCCCTTCGCGCTGTTCTTGAGCCAGCTGCATTTCGTCTATGCGTCACCGGGTTTCCTCGATGACGTTGCGAGCGATGGCGCAACCAATGACGGCCTGCGTAACGGCGTTGATGTCACTCCATTTTCCGAGCAAGACGCAGAATAAAAGGTCGTTGTTCCTCTTGTTTCGTTTTTCTCTTCCTCATAGCGACAAGAACGGTCCCGTCGAACAGACGTAACTCCATCCGTATAGTTGTCGTTATCAGCTCAACAACACTGTAGACGAGGAGGATAAAAATTACAGGATAGAGCGGAAATGCGAAAGTGTTTCCTTTTCTCCATCCATTTTTCACTTTGTTGCTGTTTTTAATTATTCTTGATTATCGTTCTATTTAATTTGTTTTTGTTTTTATTTGAAATTTTTTTATTGATATTATTTTTCGCTTTTCATTTTTCTTAGTTTGATTTTCAATATTTTAACTATTTTTATTTTCATTTCTGCTATTTTTATTCATTACATATATGCTCCTTATTAACTGCTGCGTAATCAACTTTAACATTTTATTTTAATTACCATGCAACTTATGATTGACAGATCGTGCGGGCAACTTCCGTCCGCTACTTTCGTCCACGCCACTCGAGCCAAGAAAGGCTTGCGTCCTTAAGCAGGGACCCTACTTTAAGAAGAGCCGTGCGTGACATAACTCGGATTTTTGTCTCCTGTGATTATTTGTGGTTGACCTACTCGCGTTACGGCGTGGTCTAGTGACTAGGATATCTGGCTTTCACCCAGATGGCCCGGGTTCGATTCCCGGCGTCGGAATGTGCGTTGGTCTCATGGTGTAATGGTTAGCACTCTGGACTTTGAATCCAGCGATCCGAGTTCAAATCTCGGTGAGACCATTTGTTTTTGCTTTTGAAACCTCGCTCTGACGACAGCTGCAGGTACGCGCGCTCTTTTCTCTTGAGTTATCCTAGTCAACGTTTTTCTGCAACTTTTTCATATGGACGGCTAGAATGAAGTAAACAATTTGCGCATGATTCAAAGCAAGAACGATATTTTTTTATCGTAGGAAACCACCAAGTAAACAATAACAATTCCATGCCTAGGTCAAAAAAACATGTTTTATTTTAGAGACTGTTTTGCAAAGCACTACCGTTTGCTCATGGTGTAATGGTTATAGCACTCTGGACTTTGAATCCAGCGGTACGAGTTCAAATCTCGGCCAGGCCTGTTTTTGTTTTGTTTTTAATCTAGCTCTGACAATAGCTGCAGGATACGTCCGATCTCGGCAGTTGAGTTATCCAAGTCCACGTTTTTCTGCAACTTTTTCAGATACACGGCTGAAATGAAATATGGGAACCCAAGCTGGATGGATGGATGGATGGATGGAAACAACTTTTATTAGAAAAAAAAGGAAAGAAAAAATATTCCAGGGTTGTCTCCTACTGGTCCAGGAGTCCACGGGCTTGTGCCTCACATAAGGCCCGATCCACCGGCCATTTCTGGCCGGCGGGCTGAGCGGTTCGTAAAGCAGCCTCCCAGGAAGAATGAGTGGGATTGGGGATGGGGGGTACTGCCAGTGGGGAAGGACATTCCCAAAGGTAGTGGAAAAGTGTGGATCTGGGCACGCCACAGGTGTTACAATGAAAAGGAAAGGTGGCGTGAAAGCATGAGAGACGGTAGGATAAAATAAAGCAGCCCGTTTGTAATTGTCGCCATGTGGCGCTGGATAACGGCGACAAAGTACTGTGGGGTGGTGGTAACGTCATGCGGCTGAGTTTGTAGAATGCGGTGATTTGATGATATGTATAAAGGACCGATGGAGCCTCTTGCGCAGGGTTGAGTGCCTGATCGTCCGGGGTCCGGCAGGAGAGTTCTCGGGCCAGCGCATGAACGCGCTCATTACCGTGGATCGAGGCAGAGTAACCGTTCGGTCGAGAGAGGTGGCTGTGGCAACAATACGGTGTGTGGCCGGCGTCGCCACGCCCTTTAGGTAGTGGCGGTATGCGGCCTAGGAATCTGTACAAACTTCGGTTATGTTTTTGTCAATGGTGGAGTGGGCGAGCGCAAGTGCGATGGCGGCTCCTTCCGCCTCTGCAGGTGAATTAGTTCGGATAGTGGCGGCGGCCCCCAAAGTGCCGTCTTCATAGGCTGCGACTGCCGTGAATAATCCTAGTTTAGAATTTTCTGCCACGTCGACATAAAGGATATCGGAGCGGTTGCTGTATGTTTTGGTGTAACAGCTCGCTCGAGCCTGCCGCCTACCCTGGTGGAGGCTAGCGCTCATGTTGCGCTGTAGGGGCTTCTGATATATGTGATCCTTCGTGCGCAGAGAAATCATGTAAGGTGTAGGTCTTGTTGGGGTGGGAATGGGTGGAGTGAGACGGAGCTGCCGCTGTAGGCATTGTCCTGTTTCCGTGCGAGTCAGGTGGACTAATTGCTTGGTGCTTTGAGCCTCTATTAATTCGATTGTGGATACCAGTGGCCAGGAGGCGTTTCGTGCTAACCGTCCGTGGAAGACGTAGGGCGGAGGTGAGAGCCGTGCGTATTAGGATGTCTGCCTGTTGCGTTGTGGCGCTGAGTGAGTATGTGGTATGTGAGGTGGTATGTAATGCGGCTGATGATTAATGCATTAGTCATATTGAGGGTATCGCGTTCAGACAGCCCATGATTGCGTGCTGCCACCCGCTTGATTAGTGCAGCCACCTGTTTGGTCTCTCTTTGCAAGAGCTGAAGGGTGGCGGTAGCATCGAGTGTGTTGTTAATGAGAAGGCCGAGAATCTTCATCTGAGACACAATGGGCACTGGATTCCCGTACATGTGCAGTTCAATAGGGGTCACTGGGCAGGGGTTTCAGCTGCAAGAGTTCCGATTTATTTGGAGAGCAACGGAGGCCTGTGTTTGCTAATTGGATGGTGGTGATGAAGGGCGAGAAGTACATCTTGGTCTGATTCACTTTCATGGGCTGTGTTGTGCTGTTGTAATATCTTTGCTGTCCTCCCGGCCGGTGGACTTTGGTTTGGTTCAATTTGGGCCGATGCTCATTCCTGGGTTGATGCTCGGTCTTGTGCTCCTACTCAGTCTTGTGCTTCAGAGAAGTCTTTTGCTTCTGCTCAGTCTTTTGGTTCTTCTGCAGATCGAAAAGAGTGCTCTGTGCAGCAATTTCATCAGGATGGCGTCGGATTGTGGCTTCATCTGTTTTGCCTCTCTTTTTCCATCTTTTGCTGTAATTCTGTCTTGCTGGACAGTTTGTGTCAATGGTGTTGTGGTTGGATGTGCCACAGACGATGCAGTGCTTTTTGCAATCGACATGTCCTGGTTGAGGATTGCGTATTCCGCCATTGTAGAACCTTTTCTCCTGCGGAGTGGGGCAAATGTCCGCTCGGTGTCCTGATCCGGAGTTCCCGGGTTCTAACCCGACCGCGGCGGCTGCGTTTCGGTGGAGGTGAAACGCTGAGGCGCCTGTGTGCTGTGCGATGTCAGTGTACGTTAAAGATCCTCAGGTGGTTGGAATTATTCCGATGCCCTCCACTACAATACCTCTTTCTTTCTTCCTTCCTTCTTTTCATTCCCTCCTTTATCCCTTCCCTTACGGCGCGGTTCAGGTGTCCGCCGATATGCGAGACAGATACTGCGCCATTTCCTTTCCCCAAAAAAACAATTATTGTTATTATTTCCTTTCCCCAAAAACCAACTTTCATTTTTTTTAACTCTAGCTTGGGGGCGCGACGCCAGCGCCGCAACGGCGAACCATGGAAAGTCGGGGCGCGCGCGGCACCGCTCGTATAATATAATAATTGGTTTTGGGGGGAAAGGAAATGGCGCAGTATCTGTCTCATATATCGTTGGACTCCTGAACCGCGCCGTAAGGGAAGAGTAAAGGAGGAAGTGAAAGAAGAAAGGAAGAGAGAGGTGCCGTAGTGGAGGGCTCCGGAATAATTTCGACCACCTGGGGATCTTTAACGTGCACTGACATCGCACAGTACACGGCCGCCTTAGCGTTTTTCCTCCATAAAAACGCAACCGCCGCGGTCGGGTTCGAACCCGGGAACTCCGGATCAGTAGTCGAGCGCCCTAACCACTGAGCCACCGTGGCGGGTCGGCCGTGGCTAGCTTTGGTGTGCACGTGCAACGGGCGAGGTGCGCGAGGAGCAATCTTCGCGATGACAGAAGCGGTCCCGCCGAAGAAAAACGGAGGTGTATTGTTGTGTCGGGATGCTGTGATGCTGGTGCCACGCCTGTGGTTCGGCACCAGTCACACGCGGCACCACATTCGCGTCCCATCTCTTACGATTGTAAAGCTAATATTCTCACGGAAATAAGGTACAAGTGCTCCTGAGAATAAATTACATGAGCAGTACTCCTAGTTTGAAGTTCTGCCCTTGCCAATGGGGCCACGGAATAGCTCCCCCTAGTATTGTGAGAGGAAGGGGCCAATAAGGCCCCAGCCCATTCACCTCTCTGCAACCTGTTAGTGTTTTTTACCACCACCGCCACCATGAGTCAGCGAGCGAGTTATGTCCCAGCGCGCGGAGCATGTCCCGTAATTTCTTTCCAGTCGACTATACTCGCCGACAGTTTTTTGCGGCTATGCAGTGGAAGCTACGAGGGCGAGGCGAATGGCTTTCACAAGCGCGCTCTTATCACGCTCTCACGAGGGAGAGAGCTACGCGTTTAAGCTGGCGCCGCGCGCCCGTAGCTTACTCAGCATAGCCACAAAAAGCTGTCCCGGAGTATAGCTTGCTTGGCCGTGTACTAGCTCCGTGGAGCGAAAACCCGTCTCTCTCTTTCTGTCTCTCTTTTCTTCTCTCTCTCTCTCTCTCTGTATGTGTGCGTGACGCGCGCGCGCGCGCGCGTGTGTGTTGAAGTAAAGGTCGTTCAAGTAAAAGCAAGCATCTATAGTTTTCCTCAAGCAGGGAGCGAATTTAGCCAAAAGAGAAAGGCGTCTTTTACTCATTTGTGCGTTCTCTCTCCAGGCACCCTTCCAAGCGCCTTGCTATACTTTTTGGATCCAAGCATGATGGTAAGATCTTTCAGTGCACTGGAAGTCGTCATCTGACTTCTATATATATATAACACGGGGCCGTCCTTGCAGAAGACACGGCCTTCATGAAAACCCTTTCAGGAGATGCAAGGGATCTCTCCGTTCCCTTCCTACCCCTACTCTTTATCTGCCTTTAAATAATTTTTGAATTCAGCGATTTGCACCTGACATGTCCTTGCTAGGCGTTTTCTTGTGCTTTCGTAGAGTGTCTCAAATACTTCTGACTGCTACGATTGCGTGTGTGCGTTGTGTATTTATCCCCTCCTTTCGTAGCGTCCCTCGGGTCTGCTGCGTTTTAAAACAAATAAAAAAATAAAATCACTTGGAATCTCTCCTTGTGTGCGTTTCGTCATTAGCAGCAGAAAACAGTGTGATTTTTTTATTTTTACCGTACCGTTACATCCGTTAATTCTTATAAGTACGACTGGTGCCACCTCAGTTCCTGAAGATTCGCACCGGCCATGACAACGCCTCCCTATGGAATTGCTCTTGGAACCTTTGAAAGAGCCAGTCTACATGTTTCCGTTCCTCTAAAGAGAAGTGTTACTACCTAGCAGATAAATCGCGCACCCACATATAGTTACCGGCAATTATTTCATCAAAGGGCAGCTGGTCACGGCTGTCAAAACGTTCGTTTCGTTCCCCGCAGGTTTTCTATTGTCCACGTCGGTCGAAGGCCGACACCATGCTGTCTCTGTAGTCAGAGTGCGCGTGGAACTGCATGTTTTCATCGGTGATGAGCCTTCCGCTAGTGGGTGCTTTCTGTCCCCAACCTTAATACAGCAAACATTAATACAGGTAGTGAATAAAATGATAGTGGATGGGAAAGTCCCCGACGAATGGCGATTAAGTAGAATGAACATGATATATAAGGGAAAGCGGGACAAAGCTGTCGTAAGTAACTACCGTCCCCTAACAGTGACATCTGTGGTGTACAGGGTGGTGATGCATATTATAAAGGACAGATTGCAGGCATGGGTGGAGAACGAGGGGGTGCTAGGGGAGTTACAAAATGGGTTCCGGAAACAAATGAGGTTGGACGACAACCTGTTTTCATTGACGAAGTGTATAGAGATTGCTGAAAAGGAACACAGGCCCCTATGGCTAGCATTTCTGGATATTAAGGGAGCCTACGACAACATTATTCAAGAGTATCTATGGGACATACTGGCCACATTGGATGTGGAAGATGGTGTAATAATGTTTTATAAGACATATATATATATATATATATATATATATATATATATATATATATATATATATATATATATATATATATATATCAGCAGACAAGTTAAAGGAAATGAGGGGCCCGTTTGACAAATTTATGAAGGGAGCGAACAGTCACCGAAACCAAGGTGCATAGGGGAACGTCTAAGAATTATTATCCTACTGATAAGCATAACACATTAAAAAAAAGAAAAAAAATTAACGTTCCCCTATGCACCTTGGTTTCGGTGACTGTTCGCTCCCTTCATAAATTTGTCAAACGGGCCCCTCATTTCCTTTAACTTGTCTGCTGATAGCTTAACGAGGGTCTCGGTTCTGGCAGTCTTAATGCCAAAGGTAGCATAAGACGGCTCTCGCACAGTTTCCGCCCTCGCCGTTAGATGACGTTCTACGTCACGCTCGCGGTATTACAGGACGTGCTACGTCCGCCGCTATGGTCGAGGGTGGCGCTGGTGAACACTCTCAAGGCTCGCTTACACCCAGTAAACATAAATACCCACGAGAGCAGCAGATTCGACAGCCGTCGCCGTAGCTCAGTTGGTAAGAGCACCGGACGCGATATTCGGAGGTCGTGGGTTCGGATCCCACCGGTGGCATGGTTGTTTTTTCTGCTGCTTTATAAGTAATTTTCTTTAAGCAATTTATTAATCTAAGAATTATTATCCTACTGATAAGCATAACACATTAAAAAAAAGAAAAAAAATTAACGTTCCCCTATGCACCTTGGTTTCGGTGACTGTTCGCTCCCTTCATAAATTTGTCAAACGGGCCCCTCATTTCCTTTAACTTGTCTGCTGATAGCTTAACGAGGGTCTCGGTTCTGGCAGTCTTAATGCCAAAGGTAGCATAAGAGGGCTCTCGCACAGTTTCCGCCCTCGCCGTTAGATGACGTTCTACGTCACGCTCGCGGTATTACAGGACGTGCTACGTCCGCCGCTATGGTCGAGGGTGGCGCTGGTGAACACTCTCAAGGCTCGCTTACACCCAGTAAACATAAATACCCACGAGAGCAGCAGATTGGACAGCCGTCGCCGTAGCTCAGTTGGTAAGAGCACCGGACGCGATATTCGGAGGTCGTGGGTTCGGATCCCACCGGCGGCATGGTTGTTTTTTCTGCTGCTTTATAAGTAATTTTCTTTAAGCAATTTATTAATCTAAGAATTATTATCCTACTGATAAGCATAACACATTAAAAAAAAAATTAACGTTCCCCTATGCACCTTGGTTTCGGTGACTGTTCGCTCCCTTCATATATATATATATATATATATATATATATATATATATATATATATATATATATATATAAAGGTACTAGAGTGCTTATAAAATGGAAAAAAAAGGTATCAGAGCCTGTAGAGATACAGCGGGGGCTTAGGCAAGGATGTCCTCTGTCTCCTTTGTTGTTCATGTTGTACCTGCAAGGGTTGGAGACCAAGCTAGAGAGGAGCGGACTGGGCTTCAACCTTTCTTTTTTCAAGCAAGCAGAATTGAATAAACAGTCATTACCGGGACTAATATACGCCGATGATATAGTGCCAATGGCTGACAGCAAGGAAGATTTGCAGAAGTTGATACACATATGTGGTGCAGAGGGAGATAGATTAGGTTTCAAGTTTAATAAGGAAAAAACTGCAGTCATGATATTAAATGATGAGGTCGGCGAGCATAGAATACAGGAGTTCACGCTAGAAATAGTGGATGAGTACAAGTATCTTGGGGTGTGGATAAATAACGGTGTTGAGTATCTGACACAGTATGAAAAATATGTAATGAATAAAGGTAGTAGGAATGCAGCTGTCATGAAAAATAGGGCACTGTGGAATTACAATAGGTATGAAGTGGTAAGAGGAATCTGGAAAGGGGTGATGGTTCCTACCCTGACTTTCGGTAATGCGGTCCTGTGCATGCGACCAGATGTTCAAGCAAGGTTAGAAATTAAACAGCGCGGCGTAGGGAGGCTAGCTTTGTGAGCACATGACAATACACCAAATCAGGGGGTACAAGGTGATATGTGATGGGCGTCGTTCGAGAGCAGAGGAGCTAGCAGTAAGATAGCATTTGAGGAGCGATTGAGAAAAATAAGGGAAAAGCAATGGGCTAGGAAAGTTTTCAGATACCTGTATATAAGGAATGTTGATGCGAAATGGAGAAAGCGGTCTAGAAAATTGACAAGCAAATATCCGGATAGCAGTGGGGGGGGGGGGGCAAATCAGCAGTTATATGTTAACAAAAAGGTTAAAGAAACAGAGAGAGCTTTGTGGAAAACAGGGATGCTGACGAAATCAGCACAGGGAACATAAAGGGTTTTTAAGCAGGAAATTGCCAAAGAAAATATCTATGATAAATGTAGGGGAAGCTTTTTGTTGTTTGAGGCCAGGACGGAAGTTTTGCGGACTAAGACATATAGAGTCAGGTACCACGAGATAACGTTGTGCGTTTCGTGCGGAGAGGAGGAGGAAACGGCTGAACACTTCTAGAGGCGAAATTCTAGACGCCCGTGTACTGTGCGATGTCAGTGCACGTTAAAGAACCCCAGGTGGTCGAAATTTCCGGAGCCCTCCACTACGGCGTCTCACATAGTCTGAGTTGCTTTGGACGTTAAACCCCTATAAACAAAACGTAAACCAAACTTTTCTGTAAAGGGCTTCACCCTACAGTGGAAAGCAGCGGGGCTGCTATACAAGGCACTGGGGTTTAAGGACAGGGAAGGGAAAGTATATTTTAAGAGGATAGAAGTGACCAAGAGAAGGTTACCTGATTGGTGGCTAAAATCAAGAGAAGAGTAAAATTTCATAAGTCATGGCTAGGTGGCTTGAGCCACCGCCCGATTCAAAGGGTTCGGCCGTATCCATTCATCCATCCATCCATCCATCCATCCATCCATCCATCCATCCATCCATCCATCCATCCATCCATCCATCCATCCATCTGCGTCGCGAAGTGTTGTCCGTAAATATTTAGAGTACCACTCGATCGTTCCAGGTGCGGAAAGATATTTGCACAACTAAAATCAGTGGCAAATAAATGGAAAATTAGGCGGGGAGGGGAGGGGGGGAGGGAAGACCGCCTCCTTGATGTGAGAAATTGTTTGTGAGAAAAGTGCACTGTCTCCTTTTTTTTTCTTTCTAACGAAGAAAGCCCAAGGAATGCATCGTGCAAACAGGACCGCCACCCAACGGCCCCAACCGCCGCCTGCAATAGTTGCCGACAAATCCGCCCCAATCCCAATACAGCCCTGCCGCTGAAATTACCGTTACTTTACTGCGTTTGATGCGTCCTACACGTTTAAATTTCCGTTTGCATTTTTATCCTCTAGAAATTTAACTATAATGCGTACACGACCTGGACAGAGAATACTTGAAAGATAAACGCTTGAGACTGTTCACGTCTTGTTATCGTTTGTTCGCGCGCGCGTGGCCCCCTGGGATGTTCGCGGCAACTCCATCCATGCACAACGTGCTGGACCACCAACGTGCCTCGATCGTCACCTTGCTATGCTCCACAATGGTATACGCACACAGTCATCCCACTAACTACGTGGATCATTAATGCTGCCTCGCGACGTTACCATGCAGTCAGATAGACAGTTATCTATATAGCTGCGTGCTTTCAGCACGCTGATAGAGAAAAAGCCCTGGTTTGACTTGAAAAGCTGTGTGGAATGAAACTTTTGAGTCGTGTGCGTCTCATTAGTCGAATAATTGTCTATCATTCCTCCCTTACTCAAGACCACCGTGGTATGGTTCAGTAAAATGACAGGAATACACCAAACGAGCAACGTTAAATAAATGGGTGAAAAACAACTACTGCCGAAATCACGACGCCCTCAACAAAGCGCGAATTAGCGTGGATGCAATAGCGTTTAACCACGTTCACAGGAAAAGCACGTTCGTTAGAGAATAAGATCATACTCCGCGGAAGTTGCCTGTTGCAGAAAAGAAACTCCGGCCAGTTGCCAGTGCTGCCTACACCCTGCTGTAGGACCACTGCTTTGAACACCCTCTCCGAAAAAAATAACAATGACGATTCCCCGCCCCACTTGTGAATGAATTGGCTCGCGATGGCTGCGCTAACGTGCTTTGGCTTCGTGTGTATCAAATCGCCTTTAAGAGTGATGGCCTGAATTGCCTTTACGGTATGTTTTTTGAGGGATATAACGCTCGGGGTAACCCATAAATAAAGAATAACGATGGTGAGAGCCCACTTTGGCAAGATTAATGTGTTTCATTACGTTGTAGAAACTGCTTGTGTCTTTCGGGTGTGAATTATTAACGACGCATATCATTCCCTGATATCATTCGATATGCAATGCGAAATAATCACAACAGACGCCTCTGTTTGTTCCTTCCGATTACTCTGTTTGTACAAGAGTGGGAGCTTCGCAGAGCGCTGCCGCTGGCCCTCGGCATATTCGAGCTTAGTCCCTCCTGCCAATCCTGCTTTCCCACCCCACCCGAGAGGACTGGGAGGCTGCCCTGCTCGGCTGCTCAATCCTCCAGGACCAACGAGTCCTGGTGACAAGAGCCCTGGCCGCCGCGGAAGCCACAGGGGTCCCGCACTAGGGATTCCTCCCTAGTGATTGTGAGGGCCGGGCCCTTCAGTCCCGGTCCAAGCAATGCAATGCCTCTTTGTAAACAGTACCATTAAACGTTCAACACCAGCACCTCTTCCAGCGAGAAAAACAATTTCGGCAGGAACACTTAATGCTGCTTACGTGTGGGAATGCGAAAGCCTTAAGGGCGGCCCACATGGAGCGAATTCTCTCAGCGAACTTAGCGCGGCAAACTCCAGCACGGCTTGACGGCGACGCAACGCAGCCGAGCTGAACTACATACGGCGGAAAACAGGCGGCTGCCGCCACACCACTGCCGCAGCGATTTGAGTGCTGCTAGAAACGGTGTAACTCTACGTACTGAGTGAAATGCCAAAAAGAGCAGTTCGTATTTGCAATTATTTCATTAATTATAAAATCGCGACAAAGAGGTCGAGTAATTCTTTGTCACCCTTTCTGAAGACAAATCGTTAACCTCTTTGAACCTCCCGCGCTTTCTGGCGTCAGACAACGCGTACTGGCTAAACCTAGCAGCTCTGAAAATCCAGAAGCAATATGAAAATTTGGCACTTTTCATCGCTGAAAATATGTGGTGTGAACATCTTCAGGCAAAGCGAAAGCTTCGTGTTCCTTTCGTCAGCTGCGAACGTGAGGCACAGCGTAGCGGCAACGACGAATTGGTGGTGAAGCGAGAGGCCCCGCTCCGATGGGCGCTGCCATGTTGCCCGGCAGGTGGGAGTCCGCTCGGAGAAGATAAAAGGCCCGGCTTGATCGGCGGGGAACAGCCCCCGGAAGGCCGCTTCGCCAGTTTCGAAGCTTACGCTTCACTACGCTAGGTACAGCCTAGTTCGCCATGCGTTGCCGGTTGACCTTCAAGTCAGCCAGATGTCAAGTGGCCTTACCATAGCTTCGTTCGATTCAGAACTGGTTCCCAGCACCAATTCTGAAGAAGTGCCGCTGGTGCCGGCCAGGGGCCGCGCGTTGCAGTTCCTCTTCTGTGGTGGAGGTGCAGTTCAAGCCCCTCAATGGATCAAAAGTAACGCAAAGCTTTGAACTCGCCGGCTTCATTCCTCTCCAAGCGCGCCGCGGGTAATCGAGCCTCCCATTGGCCGAGGCGCCGGAGTCACGTGTTAGCGCGCGCTGTTTTGCTCCGCAGCAGACGGCGGCGCCATTGTTGTTGTTGTTCGCCATTGCCGGGGTGGGAGTCGAGCTTCGTTTTCTTTTTGTGCAACAGTTTTGGCGGGAAGAGTTTTTCCATCTTTGACGGCGCCTACGCGTTGCGGCGATGCCGAGCTTCGGTTGTGCGTATGAATGCAACAACCGAGGAGGCAGTGGGAGATTTTTTGTAATTCCGCATGGAAAAAGCAAAGCGGCTCGCCGAAAGGTTTGGATGCACAGTATCGGCCGGTAAAACTTCGATAATGTCCTGGGTCCGCCACTTTGTGTGGTGAGTGGCCGTTCTTCAGTTTTCAGTCGTGTTTTTGTTTTTCGAGTGATTTGGTGCGAAGCGCGAACGACTGCAATCGTTCTTCGCAGTAAATGCTGCTTGCCATAGTTGTAGATGGACTCGTTCGCTCGTAGGCTGCGAAAGCTGTGCTTCTTGTTGTCTTATGCCCACTGTGCCAGCTCTGCTAGATTCTGCAGGTGCAGCTTTGATGTTGCGCGCATTTCGTGGCGTGTCGACGTGGTTGCAGTGAGACTCGTTAGCAGGCTCGACTCGAAAGTTACGCTTCATATTGTTCGAGCCCCCATGTTTACGTTGCTCGCGTTGGGGTCTAGCTTCCATCTTGCGCACTCCTGCAGGAATTTTTGTCGCAGTGACTCCTTCGCTCACGAACCCCATACTAAACAGGAGGTTCTCGCTCCTTGATACCCGCTGTACATGCTGCTCACAATATATGTCTGGCTTTTATGTTGCGCGCATTACTTGCCGTATGTGACTCGTTACAGATGGACTCCTTCGCTCACGAATTCGATAGTAAAAGGGCGGTTCTTGCCGTTTGAGCCTACGCTGTTCATGTTGCTCGCGGTGCAGGTCTATCTTTCATGTTTGGCGCATCGCTGGACATATTTGTTTTCTTGTAGTTGGACTCCGTCGCTCACGAACTCGGTGCCAAATTGGTGGTTTTCGCTGTTCATGCTGCTCGCGATTCCTAAACGAACCAACCTGTTTGCTTCAGAGAGAACTGAGTAAATTAGAGTTTTGATTTTTCAGCATTTTAGTTTTTTTTGTCGCACCCTACTTCGACCGAAAGCGATTAACTGCGGCAGTCCAGGCTACTGCGCGTTAGGCATGGAGATTCCAAGAGGGAAGGCAATGTTCTCTTACAAGCCATTATTGCATATGCTGACCCAAGATGATAATCAGCTGAACAAGCAGCATTCGACTGACTCATGCGGCGCTGTGGTTGCTCACGAAACAGCGTTAAAATGCCTTTTTTGGTTGCTGTTAATCAGCCCAAACTATTAACCCTACATCAAAATTCGGATCACAACCGTGTTACAGTGCGCAAATATACGGCTTCGTATTCGCCTATATACAAACATTACGTGGCTACCGTCAGTCGGATATTTTTAACGGTAGCCTTCGAGGTGTCTGAGGTATATTAACTCCGAAATAATCTCCAAGCTTTCCTGCGCTAAAATAATTGAAATTCAGACGAGTAATCAGCTACTCACTGAATAGCACAGCCCGTTGCACGAGCGAACCCACCTTTGCGAGAATATATTATCGGAGCATTAAACCGCCATCCGTGCAAATAAAGCCTAGGCCGCACATCTAGTTGCACGTCGGTCGACTTCCTCTTTGCGGAGTTAAATTTTTAATAAGATTGGGCAAAAGACGCCGGTTGACAAAAACAACTTCGAGACATTCACTATAGTGCCGCGAGCTCGCTCGCTCACTTCACTTCCACCATGTCCACCACGATCAAAGCGATCGCAGTACGAAAAGTTCCGATAGAGCAGTGCAACGTGGATCGGGGCAGGTATTTGGGTAATTTTTGCACCTCCCATGCCATGCGTTCGAATAAGAGGCAGAAAATGCGACAACAGATTGATTCGGGCGCGGTCCGCTACGCGCCAAAGCGCGAGCGTTGGGAACACAACGCGCTGAATGCATTCACTGTAGTGCCGCGAACCCGCTCGCGCACGCAATTTCAACGTACACTTCGCAATCAAAGCGATCGCAGGACAAAAAGTTTCGATAAAGCACCGCAGCGTTGGTCGCGTCAGTTATTTCAGTAACTTAATTTTCGATCTTTCATGTCAGCATGTCATTTCTACCGAAGCCAAGGCAAAAAAAAGCAACACAAAATTCATTCGGGCGCGCGGCCTGCTGCGCGCCAGAAGGCGAGCGTTGGGAGCGTCTGCTAGCATCCCCCTGTCTAGGTGCCGCCACCGTCGGCGCCCAGGAGTAGCCGAGAGGAGGAGCGCCGGCACAGGAGGAGGAGAGGGGAGATGCGGGTACCGTCCCAGGCACCTTAAATACTGTACCCTCCGTGTAGCAGGAGTTCAGGCCACCCGTGAGCAAAGCGCACGTTTGGCGTACGCCAAACAATCGGCCGCTCTGTTACCTCTGCGGGGAGTCCGGCCACATCCTCCGCCACTGCCCTTAACGGCCGTGGCTTAGCTTGGTTAAGCCTCTGGATTGCGAAGCTTCTCGTTCTTCTTCCGTCTCCGTAGCTCGCTGATGCTTCCTCTTTGCATTCTGCCGAGCTGCCTTGTTCGTAGGCACCACCGTAACATCTGGCTGTATGACTGCCTTGGCGAGAGGAGCGGAGCTGTTTTATACAGCTGGTGTGACGTCACTCTGACCGTAGCGCCCCTGGTGAGAGGAGCGGGAGTTAGGCCACCGTTGGTGGCTACCACATCGCCTCGCGACGGCGTGAGATGGGGCCCCATTTTTACACAGCTGGTGTGACGTCACACCGACCGTAGCGCCCCTACTGAGAGGAGCGGGAGTTAGGCCGCCGTTGGTGGCTACCGCCTCGCCTCGCGACGGCGTGAGATGGGGCCCCGTTTTTACACAGCTGGTGTGACGTCACTCTAGGTCACGTGGTGTGACGTCACGCAGCGAGGTCACGCTAAAGGTCAATGGTGCCTACCACCGCCTCGCCACGGAACGGGCTGAAGTGCGACCTAAAGTAGTGTTGCTTCGCAATAAAAAAGCAACACAAAATTCATTCGGGCGCGCGGTTGCGCGCCAGAAGGCGAGCGTTGGGAGCGTCTGCTAGCATCCGCCTGCCTAGGTGCCGCCAGCGTCGGCGCCCGGGAGGAGCCGAGAGGAGGGGCGCCGGCACAGGAGGAGGAGAGAGGAGATGCAGGTACCGTCCCAGGCACCTTAAACAACTCCTTAACACAATTCAACATAGTGGCGTGCTGCGACGACAGTGTGACATTCCTTGTGTGCTGCGAGGTTCCGCGTTCCACGGCGCGGCGTAGACGGAGACCCAGATGACAGCGGCATCATCAATTACCCAGCCATGCACTTTGAGTGACGACCAGAACGAAGGGACCCGCCGCCGTGACAGCGGCATCATCAATTACCCAGCCATGCTCTTTGAGTGACGACCAGAACAACCGGTCCCGCCGGTTTCCGCCGCGGGGAAACAGGCTTTATCCTCCCCAATTTGCGTGGCCGTTCCAGGTGCGGCCCTCCCGGGCACATTCCAGGACAAGGGAGCTGTCAGCGGGCCAGAGCGCGCCGTACCACAGCCGACGCTATGCGCTACCGCGAAGACAACATTCTTTCCCTCCTTCCCCTTTCGACGTGGGCTATCGCCGGGAAGGCACCCACAGCTTCCCGCCGTGCCTCGTGAACAAAAGCGCATTCCCAGAAGGGCCGTGACGGACACCTGTCATGGCGGACAGGCAGTACTCGCCAAGAATGTGGAAAGACAGGCGCTAGTGAATTAGCTCCGAAGAGAGAGCCTGTGTATGCTCTCACTTGAGAGAGAGTGGTGGCGTTTTTGTTGTTTATTTAGTTTGTATTGTTAACAGACTCTGGGTTCGAGGCTAAGCCCAACCCAAGAGGTTGTCCCCATCTCGCATGTTATTTTGGATTGGAGAATTGATGCTTTGGGCGGGCCACTGGAAATGACCGCCCTTAGTCCTTTGTTAATCAAGTGCTTAAAAGCACATGTAAACGGATGCAGTCCAGTCTGAGCTGGGGCTCCATGCTTAGCATGTAATGTGATGCTACTTAGGCACTAACCTGCCCGGTCGATGAGTAAAGTAGTGCAAAGTTTGTTCTTTTGTAAATTCAGTTCTGCTTTTTCCAGTTTAACTCTCTGTATATGTATGTTGTAAAATTATGCTCTGCTGTCATCATCTACAAGCTCGCCTCCTGTTCATCTTCCAAGCCGAACGACACTAGAGGAATGGTTTGTGAACCATCCTCGAAGAAACGGACGACTATTGAAATTCTACTGCATACACGCTCAGGACGACATCGTTCGCCAAGAGGGCCTTCAGCGCCGAAGCCCGACGGCGTGCAGCTTCTGCCAGCAACCGCTCGAGCCCAACTCCGGAGCCACTCCATCGCCCCCATGAAGTCGTCGGCACGTAAGCTCGGACGCCCCAGCCTCTGATGTATAACCTTAATCATGTGTAATTATTGAATATACCTGTTTGTTTAAACTGAGCCATACGGTGTCTCTTTGCCTCTCCGTCCCGTGTGGACCTGCGCATTATGGGGGTCATCACACTGGTGTCAGAAGTGGCGTCTCAAAAGCAAATGTCCTCTGAATGCTGTGACATTCATGACTTCAAAATTGTAATCAAAAGGGAATCACGGGACTGATTGTGGGACTTTTACCCCCATTTGAGAGGCTTGAGGCACTGGAGGGCTTGAAAAAAAAAATGACTGTATCTGAGGGAGCTCCCACTCCACAGCCGTCGCTCGGAGCAAGCATGCTGGCATTAGGAAGCGTCATTCCGACGTTTACGGGAGATAAGACAGGGGTTCCAATCTGCGATTTCTTTTCCATGCTAGAAGAGATTGGGAAAATGGGGGGATGGTCCGATGCTCAAATGCTGGGAATGGCGAGGTGTAAGATGGCAGGAGCTGCTCATGATTTTGCCTGGCGAGACGAAAAAGTAAAATCCACAAAATCATTTGCGGAATTTAAGAAGCTCGCGTTTGAGCATTTCGACACTGAACCACGTCACGTGCGGGTACAGAGGTTCCGTGACGCCGGACAGATGGTAGGGGAGGACGTGCGAACATTTGCGTCGCGGCTTCAGCGCCTAGCACGCGATACGTTAAGCAGGGAGGAGGAAGGAGACCAGCTAAGGAAGAAATACGCGGAGGATATACTTAAAGAGGAAATGACCGCTTTGTTCGTGGCTGGTCTGCAAGACCCCGTGCGCCGGTTCGTGCTCTCGCGCAAGCCGAGCAATTTCGACCAAGCCGTGGAGGCCGCATTGGATGAGGGACGAAATGAGGCGTTAACGACAGCCGCAGCGAGAGTACGCGTCATAGAGAGAGCGGTGCTCAACCATGAGGTTGCTCTCTTGACAGAGCGGTTAGATCGCTTGGAACAGCTGCTAACTCAGCAGGTAGAACGCCAGGTTGAAGCGCGCGCTCAACAGCGCCCATTCGCTGGAAACCGGAGACCGCCACAAAGCTACAGGCGCGGTATGCGAGATTTTGAAGAAATCGTATGCTTCGCTTGCCAGGTTCGCGGACACATCGCCAGGTTCTGCCAAAACGTGCGCCGTGGGGAGCCACAAAGAGAAGCAGGCGAGACACGCCCTAAGCAAGCCGACAGCGGGGCTCCAGATACCGAGACAAAAAACTAGTTAGTCCTCCCCAGCCTGAGGAGCGTGGGGAGGGAGCAGTAGATGATGAGGAGGTGGTAGTTTGTGTGGCCGACGAGGCATGCCCTGTTGTGCGTTGCAAGTTAAATGGTTGTTGCATGGAATTGTTGATAGATACGGGGTCAAAGGTGACATTGCTTAAGGAGAGCAGTTTTAACACGCTTCGAAGGAAGGGGGACCGCGAGGTGTTGGAAGCGTCTGGTGGTATGGCAACCAAATTTGTAGGCATAACGGGGGATCCTCTTGGCATAAGTGGACTCTACCGGTTACACTTCTCTCTCGGCGGAATTGCATTGGAGCACCCCTGCTACGTATGCCCGGACACGGTGTCTCTGCCAAACGGAGTGTCAGGTATATTAGGGCAGGATTTTTTGAGAAAAGGGAAGGTAGTAGTCTCATTCTCTGAGGAAGAGGTTAATGCGGGCGGCTCAAAAGTTCCGTTTTTGAACAGGAGAGGGGCTGAGATTCGCATTACGGATATTGACACCCGTCAAACAGTGGGATCATTGGAGAAGGTATATTCGCGGGTTGCCGTCCGGCTGGTCGAGGAGGCGGTCGTCCTTCCTTGGTCGGAGCACATTTTGTACGCGTTTGTGCCTTCAGATGTAGAGAGCGGCGCCGTGGGAGTGCTTGAGCCGGTCGACTCTCTCAGCAATGGCCTGAAGGCAGCCGCGTGCCTCGTGACAGTTAATGACGCCCACAGAGTGCCCCTACGGGTGGTTAACTGTAGCCAGCAGCCACTGAGCCTTCCCAAGAACAAAACATTGGCTTTCTTCACCTCTGCGATAGAGCAACGTGAGCCCACCGATACGGTACTCGCAACTGTAGAGCATGCTCGTCCTTCGGCTGATCCAAAGGTGTCGTTCAATCTTTCTCACGTAAAATCCAGGGAGAGGGAGGCTCTGGCTGGTTTGCTGAACGACTACTCGGAGGTATTCGCCGCGTCCAACCTGGATTTGGGCTGCTGTGGCGTTATAAAGCACAGGATAGAAACCGGCACTTCATCGCCCGTTTACCAGCGTGCGTACAGGATTCCTTACTCCCAACGTGAGGAGATGGAGCGGCAGGTGCAGGACCTGATTGATCGCGGCATTGTCGAACACTCAAAGTCACCCTGGGGAGCACCAGCACTATTGGTGGAAAAGCCAGATGGCTCGTATCGATTGGTAGTGGACTACCGCAAACTAAATGCCGTAACTCGCATCGATCCATACCCCATCCCCAATATACAGGAGACGCTTTCTCAGCTGGGCTCTGCCAGGTACTTCACGGTAGTGGACATGGCGGCGGGATTCTGGCAGATAGCAATGGATCCGGCAGATGCCGAGAAAACGGCATTCAACACGCCCTCAGGGCACTATGAATGGAAAAGAATGCCGATGGGTCTGGCCAACAGCCCTGCTGTCTGGCAGAGAACCGCTGATGTTATCCTGGCAGGTCTTCTGGGGAGGCTGTGCTTCGTGTATATGGATGACATTATCATATACAGTGACAGTTTTGAGAACCATTTGCGCGATATTGAGCAGGTTTTGGTGCGACTAAGAGGAGCGGGTCTCAAGCTGAAGCCCTCTAAGTGCCAATTCCTCAAAAACGAGGTGAAATACCTCGGGCACGTTGTTTCAGCTGACGGCGTGCGACCGGACCCTGAGAAACTAAGGTGTGTCTCAGATTTTCCATCCCCGACTAGCGTCCGCCAGGTCCGGCAGTTTCTCGGCCTGATCGGTTACTACCGAAGGCACATAGAGGAGTTCGCCAAGCTCGCTAAGCCGCTCACCGCCTTAACAGCTAAAAATGTCGCCTTTCGCTGGGACGAAAACGCGGAGAATGCTTTTGGGGCCCTGAAAAGGAAGCTAATGAGTGCACCGCTGTTGCGCCACCCGGATTTTAATTTGCCCTTCGTTATGGCCACAGATGCGTCAAAGTTCGCAGTGGGTGCCGTGCTATCTCAGGTTATCGAGGGCAAAGAACATCCCGTTGCTTTTGCTAGCCGACAGCTGAGCCCCACAGAGCAAAAGTACGGAGCTACGGAAAGGGAGTGCCTCGCCGTTGTCTGGGCAGTAAAACACTTCAGATGCTACCTTTACGGCCGCAAATTCAAGCTAGTCACAGACTGCCATCCTCTGAAATGGGTGATGAGTGTCAGGGACCCTAGCTCGCGACTCGCTAGATGGAATCTACACCTGCAGGAATACTGCTTTGAAGTTGAGCACAAGTCAGGAAAGACGCATCTGAATGCTGATGCACTCAGCCGCACAGCTGCCGTGGCAGCTATAGATGAGTTTGTCCCCGTAGTCGACCCCGCCGAATTACGCACAGAGCAGTGCAAAGATCCGGACCTGAAGCGAATAATCGAAAGCTTAGAGGACGCACCGTCTCACCCCGAACAGCTAGGTTATTTCATTGGCAAAGACGGCACCCTGTGTCGGCGCACGAGGCCAACCAGGAAAGGGAGACCAGAGAAACCGCTTGGGAGAGAGTCGTCATACCTCGGTCGTGGACAGAAAGGGTTCTTCGCGCGTTTCACGATGCGCCATGCGCCGGTCATTTTGGCGTAGCGAAGACACGCAGGCGTGTGGAGCGTTTGTACTTTTGGAGTGGCATGCGACAGGATGTTAGAGACTACTGTGCGAAGTGTCATTCCTGTCTCGAAAGAAAAACACCCAAGGGACGAAGACCAGCTCCAATTCAGCCGTTCCCTGAGGTTTCGGCTCCCTTCGAGCGGACAGGTATGGACATAATGGGCCCATTGCCCACGACCACTTCCGGAAACAAGTACATTTTAGTATTTGTCGATCACCTTTCAAAATACGCGGAAGCGGTAGCACTCCCAGATCAGAAGGCAGACACGGTTGCAAGAGCATTTGTCGAACAGATCGTGCTCCGACATGGACCCCCGAGGCAACTCTTGACAGATCGGGGAACGAACTTCGTGTCGCAGCTAATGAGGAGAGTTTGCGAGCTGCTTAAGATCGCTAAGAAGCAGACAACACCGTACCATCCGGCTTGCAACGGCGCGGTGGAGCGACTGAACCAAACCGTGGCCGGGTTCCTGTCGCATTTTGTTTCGCGCGACCAGCGGGACTGGGACTTGTGGCTCCCGTATGCAATGTTTGCCTACAATTCCGCAGCACACGAGAGCACGGGCGAATCGCCATTCTTTCTTCTCTACGGCCGAGACCCGGACCAGCCTAGTGAAGTGCCAGAGGGCCCCCGTCGTGTCCCATACGCTTCACTGGACGACTATAAGGTTGAGCTAGAATCGCGCTTGCAAGTGGCGAGGGACATCGCAAAGGAGTCCTTAAAGAAAGCGGCGAAGCGCAGGAAGGAGGTGCACGATCGCAGTGCTAGAGACGCGCCGTTTGATGTGGGGGACAGCGTGTACATTGAAAACTGCCAAAGGCAGATTGGGCTAGCTCGTAAGTTCCAGACGAAGTGGAGAGGACCGTGCGAGGTTGTCGAGAAGCTTTCTCCGGTAAACTTCAGAGTCCGAGACGTGAACCGGCGTTTGATAAGGATACACGCAAATCGCCTCAAGTCGGCACCGGTTCAGTATTCACGAAATGAGGAAAGGGAAAGCGCGGATTTTGATGGGGACAGAAGTGAAGCGGAGCGCGCAGATAGTTCGCAAAAAACGCCCTCTCCTGCATTTGTTCGGCAGGCGCCCAAGGTGACGGCCGGAATGCCACCGGATTTACTTCATGCATTGCTAGAAGAAGAAGCGCGCGAGGTTGCCGCGCAGATAACGCCAGGAGAGGCTCCTGCCACGAGCCCTCGCGAGTCCCAAAGCAGACAAAGGGGCACAGACTTACTTAGTATGACTCATGAAGGCCGATATCCGCTGCGAAATCGGAAAGCTAAGTCGGACTAATGGCGTAAACAGAGCGGAGTTGTGAACTGGTTAGAATTGTGTAATGCCGCAGCTCATAACATTGCTATATGCGTATGTGTTAAGTTATCGGAGTTAATAGTTAAACCTTTCTGTCATTAAGTAACACCTTCACAGGAGAGCATGCGGAGCGCATGCAGAACCTGCCCTACTTCCTTTCGTTATCTATATTTTTGTCTGTGCCGTGATCGTGCTAGAAGTGGGAGCTCCTTTGTAACTGTGGTAAATTTATTTCGTCCAGTTTGGACTAGAAAGGAGAGGCTTGGGTGCTGAGTTTCAAGTTTATCTGTAAAAGAAGATCAGTGCTGCCCCTGGAGACGCCAGTTATGACAGCGGAGGCATTGGTGTTGTGCAGTGGTGTTGAGTGCAGCGAAAAGTGTTTTGTCGGACGCACTGTGCGAGGCGATTCAGAAAGACAAGGGGAGCTGCAGGGACTCAAATGTTCGGAGAACATTCTACTGGAGGGTGAGCGAGTGTGACATTCCTTGTGTGCTGCGAGGTTCCGCGTTCCACGGCGCGGCGTAGACGGAGACCCAGATGACAGCGGCATCATCAATTACCCAGCCATGCACTTTGAGTGACGACCAGAACGAAGGGACCCGCCGCCGTGACAGCGGCATCATCAATTACCCAGCCATGCTCTTTGAGTGACGACCAGAACAACCGGTCCCGCCGGTTTCCGCCGCAGGGAAACAGGCTTTATCCTCCCCAATTTGCGTGGCCGTTCCAGGTGCGGCCCTCCCGGGCACATTCCAGGACAAGGGAGCTGTCAGCGGGCCAGAGCGCGCCGTACCACAGCCGACGCTATGCGCTACCGCAAAGACAACATTCTTTCCCTCCTTCCCCTTTCGACGTGGGCTATCGCCGGGAAGGCACCCACAGCTTCCCGCCGTGCCTCGTGAACAAAAGCGCATTCCCAGAAGGGCCGTGACGGACACCTGTCATGGCGGACAGGCAGTACTCGCCAAGAATGTGGAAAGACAGGCGCTAATGAATTAGCTCCGAAGAGAGAGCCTGTGTATGCTCTCACTTGAGAGAGAGTGGTGGCGTTTTTGTTGTTTATTTAGTTTGTATTGTTAACAGACTCTGGGTTCGAGGCTAAGCCCAACCCAAGAGGTTGTCCCCATCTCGCATGTTATTTTGTATTGGAGAATTGATGCTTTGGGCGGGCCACTGGAAATGACCGCCCTTAGTCCTTTGTTAATCAAGTGCTTAAAAGCACATGTAAACGGATGCAGTCCAGTCTGAGCTGGGGCTCCATGCTTAGCATGTAATGTGATGCTACTTAGGCACTAACCTGCCCGGTCGATGAGTAAAGTAGTGCAAAGTTTGTTCTTTTGTAAATTCAGTTCTGCTTTTTCCAGTTTAACTCTCTGTATATGTATGTTGTAAAATTATGCTCTGCTGTCATCATCTACAAGCTCGCCTCCTGTTCATCTTCCAAGCCGAAGGACACTAGAGGAAGGGTTTGTGAACCATCCTCGAAGAAACGGACGACTATTGAAATTCTACTGCATACACGCTCAGTACGACATCGTTCGCCAAGAGGGCCATCAGCGCCGAAGCCCGACGGCGTGCAGCTTCTGCCAGCAACCGCTCGAGCCCAACTCCGGAGCCACTCCATCGCCCCCATGAAGTCGTCGGCACGTAAGCTCGGACGCCCCAGCCTCTGATGTATAACCTTAATCATGTGTAATTATTGAATATACCTGTTTGTTTAAACTGAGCCATACGGTGTCTCTTTGCCTCTCCGTCCCGTGTGGACCTGCGCATTATGGGGGTCATCACAACAGCTTCAGTGAGTTCGTCGATTTTGTCCGCCGCGCGGAAGATGTCACCAGTGACGAAGCATACAGTTTTGTGCACCCGTTGCGGCGGAACCTTAGGGATCGCCAGAATCCCATAGAAGTATATAACAACCAGGGATTCCTTGCAAGGTACCGCTTTTACAAGGCTGCTGTGCTCGAGCTTCTGTCCATGTTGCCAAGGCACGGGAACACAGTCGGACGTGGTTGTCCTGTGCCGCCGCTGTTGCAACTGCTCGTGACGCTGCGTTTTTACGGAGCGGGTACGATTCAAGTGGTCTCCGGAGGCCTTGTCAACGTGTCACAGCCAACAGTTTCCCGGGTTGTAACGCGAGTGTCGACTATGATTGCCGCTACTTTGTACTCAGCGCTAGTCAAGTTCTCTGAAGCGGGAAAAATGCATCAGGCCATGTACGACTTGAACAAGATTGCACAGTTTCCCTGAGTGACTGGTTGTGTTGACTGTACCCACGTACGTATCAAAAGCCCGGGCGGAGACGACGCCAAAGTATTTAGAAACAGGAAGGGATACTTCTCAATCAATGCGCAGGTAAGTGCACTTAACTTTCAGGGTGAGCATAGAGACCGGAAACAACGGCACTTTTGAAGAAGAGGCAGCGGACGAGAATAAAATTAGTTACAAATCAGAGAACAGTTAATGTACGCGACTTCGCGGGTGCCTCACAGTTTTGCGAGCTGCATGATCTGCCTCATCACACTTTATTTTCTCTAATACGAAATAAATTATTGTAGTATATATATATATATATATATATATATATATATATATATATATATATATATATATATATATATATATATATATATATATATATATATATATATATATATATATATATGAAGGGAGCCAACAGTCACCGAAACGAAGGTGCATAGGGGGAACGTTAATTTTTTTAATGTGTTATCCTTATCAGTAGGATAATAATTCTTAGATTAATAAATCGCTTAAAAAAAAATTACTTATAAAGCAGCAGAAAAAACAACCATGCCGCCGGTGGGATCCGAACACACGACCTCCGAATATCGCGTCCGGTGCTCTTACCAACTGAGCTACGCCGTTAGATGACGTTCTACGTCACGCTCGCGGTATTACAGGACGTGCTACGTCCGCCGCTATGGTCGAGGGTGGCGCTGGTGAACACTCTCAAGGCTCGCTTACACCCAGTAAACATAAATACCCACGAGAGCAGCAGATTGGACAGCCGTCGCCGTAGCTCAGTTGGTAAGAGCACCGGACGCGATATTCGGAGGTCGTGGGCTCGGATCCCACCGGCGGCATGGTTGTTTTTTCTGCTGCTTTATAAGTAATTTTCTTTAAGCGATTTATTAATCTAAGAATTATTATCCTACTGATAAGGATAACACATTAAAAAAATTAACGTTCCCCCTATGCACCTTGGTTTCGGTGACTGTTGGCTCCCTTCATAAATTTGTCAAACGGGCCCCTCATTTCCTTTAACTTGTCTGCTGATAGCTTAACGAGGGTCTCGGTTCTGGCAGTCTTAATGCCAAAGGTAGTATAAGAGGGCTCTCGCACAGTTTCCGACCTCGCCGTTAGATGACGTTCTACGTCACGCTCGCGGTATTACAGGACGTGCTACGTCCGCCGCTATGGTCGAGGGTGGCGCTGGTGAACACGCTCAAGGCTCGCGTACACCCAGTAAACATAAATACCCACGAGAGCAGCAGATTGGACAGCCGTCGCCGTAGCTCAGTTGGTAAGAGCACCGGACGCGATATTCGGAGGTCGTGGGTTCGGATCCCACCGGCGGCATGGTTGTTTTTTCTGCTGCTTTATAAGTAATTTTCTTTAGGCGATTTATTAATCTAAGAATTATTATCCTACTGATAAGGATAACACATTAAAAAAATTAACGTTCCCCCTATGCACCTTGGTTTCGGTGACTGTTGGCTCCCTTCATAAATTTGTCAAACGGGCCCCTCATTTCCTTTAACTTGTCTGCTGATAGCTTAACGAGGGTCTCGGTTCTGGCAGTCTTAATGCCAAAGGTAGTATAAGAGGGCTCTCGCACAGTTTCCGACCTCGCCGTTAGATGACGTTCTACGTCACGCTCGCGGTATTACAGGACGTGCTACGTCCGCCGCTATGGTCGAGGGTGGCGCTGGTGAACACTCTCAAGGCTCGCTTACACCCAGTAAACATAAATACCCACGAGAGCAGCAGATTGGACAGCCGTCGCCGTAGCTCAGTTGGTAAGAGCACCGGACGCGATATTCGGAGGTCGTGGGTTCGGATCCCACCGGCGGCATGGTTGTTTTTTCTGCTGCTTTATAAGTAATTTTCTTTAAGCGATTTATTAATCTAAGAATTATTATCCTACTGATAAGGATAACACATTAAAAAAATTAACGTTCCCCCTATGCACCTTGGTTTCGGTGACTGTTGGCTCCCTTCATAAATTTGTCAAACGGGCCCCTCATTTCCTTTAACTTGTCTGCTGATAGCTTAACGAGGGTCTCGGTTCTGGCAGTCTTAATGCCAAAGGTAGTATAAGAGGGCTCTCGCACAGTTTCCGACCTCGCCGTTAGATGACGTTCTACGTCACGCTCGCGGTATTACAGGACGTGCTACGTCCGCCGCTATGGTCGAGGGTGGCGCTGGTGAACACTCTCAAGGCTCGCTTACACCCAGTAAACATAAATACCCACGAGAGCAGCAGATTGGACAGCCGTCGCCGTAGCTCAGTTGGTAAGAGCACCGGACGCGATATTCGGAGGTCGTGGGTTCGGATCCCACCGGCGGCATGGTTGTTTTTTCTGCTGCTTTATAAGTAATTTTCTTTAAGCGATTTATTAATCTAAGAATTATTATCCTACTGATAAGGATAACACATTAAAAAAATTAACGTTCCCCCTATGCACCTTGGTTTCGGTGACTGTTGGCTCCCTTCATAAATTTGTCAAACGGGCCCCTCATTTCCTTTAACTTGTCTGCTGATAGCTTAACGAGGGTCTCGGTTCTGGCAGTCTTAATGCCAAAGGTAGTATAAGAGGGCTCTCGCACAGTTTCCGACCTCGCCGTTAGATGACGTTCTACGTCACGCTCGCGGTATTACAGGACGTGCTACGTCCGCCGCTATGGTCGAGGGTGGCGCTGGTGAACACTCTCAAGGCTCGCTTACACCCAGTAAACATAAATACCCACGAGAGCAGCAGATTGGACAGCCGTCGCCGTAGCTCAGTTGGTAAGAGCACCGGACGCGATATTCGGAGGTCGTGGGTTCGGATCCCACCGGCGGCATGGTTGTTTTTTCTGCTGCTTTATAAGTAATTTTCTTTAAGCGATTTATTAATCTAAGAATTATTATCCTACTGAGAAGGATAACACATTAAAAAAATTAACGTTCCCCCTATGCACCTTGGTTTCGGTGACTGTTGGCTCCCTTCATAAATTTGTCAAACGGGCCCCTCATTTCCTTTAACTTGTCTGCTGATATATATATATATTTATATATATATATATATATATATATATATATATATATATATATATATATATATATATATATATATATATATATATATCTATATATATATATATAGACTCATGCATTTTACAAGTCTTACAAATGGAAATTGCTACACATGGTCGTCCTTGGAGGGGCATAAAAAATAAGGTGTACATAAAAGCATAATAGGTGCAACATTCATTTATGTTAAATCTTTTGGCACGTTTGCAGGCTATCACAGGAGCTCACCTGGATTTTTTTTCATCTAGTTGCAAGCTGGCCGGGCTCGGCACATGACAGCAGAATTTTTGACTATAGCAATGCAAGAGTTCGTTATGAAGAAGGAACTGTCCCTGGCATACACCTTGGCTCCTTGGAAACATGGGGTATGCTTACCGGCCGTTTCTAATGACTCCACTGAGAGATCTTGGAGGTAGCCCAGAGTACAGGTAAGTGAATACATCACAATATTGCATGGCAACTGCAGGAAAATGTGGAACGTCTCTTTATTCATGTACAACAAGTCGCAGATACGAACGAGGAACTCCATCGAAAGGGCCTTCGGCGTCTGGATAAGAAGGTTTCCATGTCTAGGTATGAAGCTGCAAATTGAAACATCTGTAATCGTCATCACAGCGTGCGCTGCTTTGCACAACTTTGGCCGAGACCGCTCATGTGATCAAATGCCGCCTGCTCCCCTGCGACAGGACACATGCAACCCTCAGCAGCCCTCCCCAGCTTTGCAACCTCAACAGCCGCATCCCGTTGACTCGGCAAGTGGCTTCAGGGCACGAGCAAGCATTATTCAGCAGTATTTTTTATAGTGTGGCAAAGCAAAAGTAACATGACATGCACCTTCAGATGACAAGGTTCTTTATGTACTAAGTACTTTTTTGGACCGCGGCCATTTTGAGCTTTATGAGCTCCAGTTTGGCCTTCTTATTAGTGCATTCAAGTTCATGCAATTCCTTTGCATGCCTCATGTTAAGTACATGCTCGGCTCTCATGAGCTTCATTTTGAGGAAATGCTCCCTGCTCTTTCGCTGATTGTCGTCAGTCACAGCTTTCAGGCGTGCACTGAGCTCCTCTCCAACGGCTGTCTGCTTAGCGCAATTCTCCGCTGCACTGGAGCTATGGGTTGCGGGGCACCTGCCAAAAGTGACAGAGATTGCGAGGCAGCTGCTACTCCTCCAGGCGGCTAATCTGCTTCAGCAGCAGGTGGACCATTTTCGTGTCTTCGGCACACTCTGCCAGTCTGCTGCCACCGCCAGGGCTCCCTATGGTATCTCACTGATAGGTCATATCTGCAAAAAACATTTGTACTTTTGTTTTCATCACAACTCGTGATCACCACATGCATAAAAGCTGACTTTGTGTAAACAGATAAATTTTGGTCGCACTTATCCTAGTGAGCAGCTGCAGACATTTACGAGTCATCACAGTACATTGTTCAGTACACAATTTCAAGGACTGTGCTTTGTTTGCAAGTTTGGGGTTAGTTTGTGTGTGCTTTATGCAATGGAATAAATTATTAATACTGCAACCCACATAGTTCAGCTGGCTTCTTCTGTTCTTATACTTATGACTCGTATGACAATGCACTGGCAGCAGTTTTGGCTACCGTTGTTGAAATCATTCAAACAAACAAGAGAAACAGTGGATTCACTGGAGTTTGCTTAAGCTGGCTTTTTTTGTAGCTACCCAATGGGGAGTGCTGACTGCTGGCGACAATACTCTATATGCAGGGCACTGTCAATAACAGCAGTGCAACCATTTCCTGATTCATGCTTGCTGCCAGTGTCTGATGTCCTGCGGCTAGTCGCAGCTTCATGTTTTGGAGGAGGCTCTCACAGTGCAGAGCAGGAAGCACATGCATTACACCTGCGGGAGGCATATGCATTCTATGAAGAATACTTTTTATGTATTTCATTCATTTATTTACACATACTGGGAGACATAGCCCCGACGCACTCAACAGCACAGGGAATATTTTCGCCGGCAGCTTTTTCCCAACGATAGCCAAGCAGTCGGCGTCCATATACTCTGCGGCTCGCTCCCTGCTGCTTTGCGGAGCTTCAGCCCGAATCTTACCAACGTGGTTGCGTCGCCGCTCATAAAGCAGAATTCCAGCAACTGATAACAGAGTCAGGCACTTGATCGAAATACATGAAAACGTAAATAAAACGGGAACTGCGCTATACCACTGAGTTCACAACAAAGTGTCCGCAAATCAGTAAACGTTTTCAGTGTGAACAAATGCGGCGGCCATTGACTTGCATCGGGATATGCAATGAGCGAATAAGTGCGTGCTAAACAGTCAGAAGGACGAGTAGAGAGTAAGGAATTCAGTCATGTCACCAGCTGTTATAGCATGATATGGCCTCAGACGTGCGTTGATACACCAGGTATGGATAAAAGCTAGCTCGTACTGTTCGCTATATCTTCGCAATAACCTTGCTGCTTGCACATAGTGTCACGGCAATTCATCGGTCGCGTGGGATTTTAAAACCAGCTTTTGGGAGCTCTGTCTACCCGACCGCGGCGGCTGCGTTTTTATGGAGGAAAAACGCTAAGGCGCCCGTGTGCTGTGCGATGTCAGTGCCCGTTAAAGATCCCCAGGTGGTCGAAATTATTCCGGAGCCCTCCACTACGGCACCTATTCTTCCTTTCTTCTTTAATTCCCTACTTTATCCCTTCCCTTAAGGCGCGGTTCAGGTGTCCAAAGATATATGAGACAGATACTGCGCCATTTCCTTTCCCCAAAAACCAATTATGATTATTACTACAACGTTAGAAAAGGATGCGTCCGCTGTCCGCACCGCAACAAAGCCAACGCTGCGATGCGACGGCAGTGAGCGGTCAGAACGCGTTCCACGCGCTAGGCTACGACTACATCGTTATATAATGCGTCGCTCCGTTCCTATAATGATAATAATAATAATAATAATAATAATTGGCTTTTAGGGGAAAGGAAATGGCGCAGCATCTGTCTCATATATCGTTGGACACCTGCATCGCGCCGTAAGGCAAGGGATGAAAGAGGGACTGAGAGAAGGAAGGAAGAAAGAAACGCAGTAGTGGAGGCCTCTGGAATAACTTCGACCACCTGGGGATCTTTAAGCTGCACAGACATCGCACAGCACACGGACAACGCATGCCTTGCGCGTCGTGCAACCTCTCTTGATATCGGGTGGGACATGCTGTCATAAGACGCCGCGAAAAGCTTCGAAATCCACACTGAGACAGCAAACATGCAGCGGTTTGGTTATTTGTTTCTGAGGAAAGGAAATGGCGCAGTATATGTCTCACATCTCTGTGGACACCTGAACCGCGCCGTAAGGGAAGGGATGAAGGAGGGAGAAGGAAGGAAGAAAGAGGTGCCGTAGTGGAGGGCTCTGGAATAACTTCGAACACCTGGGGATCTTAAAGGTGCACAGACGTCGCACAGCACACGGGCAACGCATGCATTGCGCTTCGTGCAACCTCTCTAGATATCGGGTGGGACATGCTGTCATAAGACGCCGCGAAAAGCTTCGAAATCCACACTGAGCCAGCAAACATGCAGCGATTTGGTTATTTGTTTCTGAGGAAAGGAAATGGCGCAGTATATGTCTCACATCTCGGTGGACACCTGAACCGCGCCGCAAGGGAAGGGATGAAGGAGGGACTGAGAGAAGAAAGGAAGAACGAGGTGCCGTAGTGGAGGGCTACGGAATAATTTCGACCATCTGGGGATCTTTAAGGTGCACAGACGTCGCACAGCACACGGGCAACGCATGCATTGCGCTTCGTGCAAACTCTCTCGATATCGCGTTTGACATGCTGTCATAAGCCGCCGCGAAAAGCTTCGAAATGCACACTGAGCCAGCAAACATGCAACGGTTTGGTTATTTGTTTCTGAGGAAAGCAAATGGCGCAGTATATGTCTCACATCTCGGTGGACACCTGAACCGCGCCGTAAGGAAAGGGATGAAGGAAGGACTGAGAGAAGGAAGGAAGAAAGAGGTGCCGTAGTGGAGGGCTCTGGAATAACTTCGACCACCTGGTGGTGGTGGTGAAAACATTTATTACGGATGAATAGGAGGTATGTTTGGATCAGCCCGTAAGGGACCGATCCGTACAAGCACTAGGTGGAGGTCCCTAGTATGGGACCCCAGTGGCGGTTGCCGCCGCCCGGGCGCGCCCGACTAAGGCTTGTTGGGCCTGTAAGTCGTGGCAGCCGAGCAGGGTCGCCTCCCAGTCCTCCCGGGTTGGGTTGGGGATGGGGGGAATAACGGGGTTGGAGGGGCAGGCCCAAACCACGTGATAGGTGTCAGAGGACACTGCACTACAGTGTGGGCAGCTGCCACTAAAGGAGGGGTCAAAATGTTTTAGCGCTGCCGGGCACAGCAATGTATTGGTGAGAAGGCGGAGAAGGAGCCGCTCATCCGCCTTCTTCAGGCCTTTACATGGACTAGGGTAAAGGCGATGACAATTTTGATAATATGTTGTAATATCTTTGAATGTATAGACCGGATTAAAATTGGGTTCCTGATCGGATGGGGAGGAGAAAACAGCCCGGTGAGAGAGCGCGCGGGCGGCTGCGTCTGCTGCCTCGTTTCCTGCCAACCCCTGATGAGCAGGGGCCCATATGAGGTAACGGTGTGCGGGGTCCGTATCCCGTATGCAATTTTGGTATATTCGATAGGCTAGGAAGGGAGTGCAGCCTTGTTCGACGTTCCGACAGGCCCCTCGCGAGTCGGTGATTATGTATTTTGAATTGGAATGTGAGGCCGCGAGAGCAATCGCGACCTCTTCTGCTTGTGTTACACTGCGGGCTCTGAAAGTTAGGCCGTTAACTGTGTTGCTGTTGTGAACTACCGCGGCCGTGTACCATCCCCCGTGGTGAGGGCCGGAGGCGTCCACGTAGTAGACACCTGTTATGCTGCCATAATATCGGGCTAGCGCTTCCGCTCGTGCCAGGCGCCGACCGTTATGGTCTTCGTGTGACATGTTTGCTGGAAGAGGCCGCACGTGGAGGGCACGTCTCCACAGTTCCGGGATGCGAAACCTGTCTTCCATTGGAGGGGTGTGTTGGATATGGAGTCGAGCAAGAAGGCGGCGACCCGACTCCGTTAGCGACAGGCGCGTGTACTGGTTTGTAAGGTGCGCCTCCCGGAGCTCCCGGAAAGTGTTCACCACCCCAAGAGCCATAAGCCGGCTGTTTGAAGTAGTGATGGGGAGGTCAAGGGCACGTTTAACAATTTTGCGAAGGATGACCTCAAGGGCGTCCTCCTCTTGTTTCCGTAGGTGGAGATAAGGAGTCGAATAGAGAATTCGACTAGTTACGAAGGCGTTTGCCAGCCGCAAGGCATCCTTACTTCGTAACCTTCCGCGTTTGTTGGAAACCCGGCGGACCATGCGGCCCACCTGGTCCCCCACCTTACGGAGTTTGGCCAATGTAGTGTCTGGCCGCCTGTGTTTGTGGATGTAGAGTCCGAGTACCCGTATCTCATCACTTTCGCGTATGGGACCGCTCTCAAGAGAGAGAGAGATTTTAGTTGTGCACTTCTGTGAGGGGCGGAGGTGCACAAATTCCAATTTTTGAGGGGAACATTGAAGACCGCAGCGGCGGGCGTAGCGGTCTACTATCGTCGCCGCTGTTTGCAGGCTGGTTTCAATGTCTCCTGTGCTGCCCTGTGTGGCCCACAGAGTGATGTCATCGGCGTACAGGGCGTGCTGCACGCCGGCGACACCACTCAGCTGGGCCGGCAGGTGCATCATGGCCAGATTAAAGAGCAGCGGGGAAAGTACCGCGCCTTGAGGGGTTCCCCGCGTGCCGAGTAGGTAAGGACCATGGTCTCTATCTTGAATTCGAATGTAGGATTGACGATCCATTAAAAATTGGCTTATGTATTGGAATGTGTTGAGGCCACAGTCGGTGTGACTTAGGTTAGTGAGTATGATCTCATGTGTTACATTGTCAAATGCCCCTTTAAGATCCAGGGCGAGTACTACCCGGTCATTATGGGGGCATTCGAGGGGGTCAAGGACTTCCCGATTGAGTTGCAGGAGGACATCCTGTGCGGATCTGTGTGGGCGGAATCCGAACATGGTGCTCGCAAAGACTTGTTTGTGTTCAAGATATGTAGATAACCGATCCCGCACCATCGTCTCCATTAGTTTGCCCACACATGAGGTGAGAGAGATGGGGCGGAGGTTATCTGTGTCAATTGGTTTGCCAGCTTTAGGAATAAAAGTCACCAAAGCCGTTTTCCATTCGATTGGCAGGGGGGTGTCCCCGCGCCAAATCGCATTGACGTATTCCAGGAGGGACTGGTATGCCAAGTCGGGCAGGTTCGTCAAAAGCTTGACGGTGACCTTATCCCGTCCTGGCGCAGTGCCCCGTTTCATTTTGGCGAGAGCCGCCCGCAGATCATGGAGCTGGAAAGGTTGATCCAGCTCCGTGTTCTCTCTGCCTGCATAAGAGTACGCAGATCCACGGGGGTCTTGGGCTGTACACAGATACTGGTCCCGAAGTTTCTGTGCCAGTTGAGTCGTGTTGCCAGGAAAATGGTGCATGGCTGGCTGCAAATGTTTTTGTGTTTCGGTTCCTGTTTGGGTTGGGTCGAGTAGGGCTCGAAAGAGACGCCAAGTGTTTCGGCTGGACATTTGTCGCGCGGCCGTGTTGCATCTATCTACCCAGTTGGAGTCGGCGAGTTGGGCCGCGTACTCTGCCGCTTTCTGGGTAAGCTCGGCAATTCGAGCTTTAAGCTTTCTGTTGTGTTTCTGGCGTCGCCAACGGCGGACGAGGCTGCGACGGGCTTCCCAGAGGTGTAGAAGGTGGTTATCCACGTCCGTGACCGCCTCTGAGAGCTGGATGTGTGTTTCATGCGAGGAAAGGTGTGCCAGCAGCTGTTGGGACCATGCTGTGTAGCCTCGCGCGGAAATGGGTGTATTATCAAGTGAGTTAAAATTTTGCCTGAATTTCGTCCAATCTGGGATATGGGCTTGTGTTCTGGGACGCTTGAGGGGGCGTGTGCGTAGTGTAGTGTTAATGATGCAGTTGTCGCTACCGAGGGTCTCCTCGGTGTTGAGCCAGTCTGCGTGTTGTATGTTGCGAGTGAAGGTTAAGTCCGGACACGTATCCCGTGTCACGGAATTTCCTAGCCGGGTTGGGTGGACAGGGTCCGTGTGGAGGGTGAGGCCAAACGTGGACGCAAGCTCCGCCAGCTTACGCCCGCGTGACTCCTCCTTGCGATACCCCCATTGCTGATTGGGAGCGTTAAAGTCGCCCACAATAAGCAGGGGATCACGGCCCGCTACTCTTAGCGCGCGGCTAAAGAGGTCCGCAAAAGTCACTCGCTTTAGTTTGGGAGAGCAGTACACGTTGAGTATATCCAACGGTGGGTCCCTGCGGCGGACTGGTAGGAGGGTCACCATTACATAAGAGTACTCTAGTGGGAGGTCGAGATCCACTAGATTTGCTGTGTAGTCTTTGTGGACAAGAAGACAAGACGCGGGATCCTGTTGGAACGTCGTGTAATTTGAAATTGTGGCGCCCAGGCCTGGCTCTTGGAGGGCAACCACGGCTGGTAAGGACTCGAAATTTTCAAGGTAGAGTTGGAAATTGGCCCGCTTAGTGCGGTCCTTAAAGCCTCTACAGTTCCACTGTGTTATTGAAGTTGACATGGCCGAATTGGAGATGGCGGAATTCCTTTGATTAAGGTGTCTCGCCATGATTTAAAATTCTTGGGGGGGAGGAGGAGGGATTGGCTGCCTCAGAGCCAGCTACTTGCGCCATCAAGGGGGTGTTGACGGAAGGAGCGGGGCAGTTGTCCTCATTGTCCGAATCAATAATCAGACGGGTGAATTTTGAAGGGCGGGATACGTCCCTAATGGGTCCCGTCCGACGGAGGAGGCGGGGGTTGTCCGAGATGTGTTTTGAGACCACCGCGGGGACGGCAGATTTGACCTTTGTCAAGATCTGGTCCATGGCGGTCTCGATCATATATCGCAATTTAGAGGTTAAGCGCTCCTCCATCGCAGAGATGGCTGTCACGAGGGCAGGCGAGATCTCCGCGTCGCTCTCCATTGCGTCCGAGTTCTGCGGGCTCGGTGCGGCGGACGCCACTTTTGATTCTAAATTTTGAATTTTGTTGAGCAAAAGCTCATTCTGTGCCCGGAGCACGTCTATCTGTTTTTTTTTTTTTTGTATTCCGCGTCGAGTGCGGAGACGGTTACGGGGGAGGGTGAGGGATGGGAGGAAGAGGAGGCGATCTCAGCCCAGCTGCTCACCTGTTTGTGGTGTTGAGGCGCTGATGCCCGGGCGTCGGCAGCGCCAATTGTCTTGAGGGCCGGGAAGTGGCCAGTGTCTCTGCCGCTGGGCGGTGGAGGCGCCGTCTTCTTCCCGGGCGCTGGTTTCACCGACGGTGAAGAAGGTGACGATGTCTTGTGGTCGGTGCCGTGAGCACCACGCGGCGTTCCGCCACCGGCACCTGGTTTTGAATGACTTGGCTGCTTGCCAGGTCGCTGGTTTTTTGGCACCTCTGGGCGCTTAGCCTTGGGGCCATGCACCTTGAGCTGCCGGAATTTTCCCGTGCAGTCGCGGGAGTTGGTAGCGTGGGCTTGCCCACAGACTGCACAGGACAGACTGCATTCATGCTGCGCCTTGACTCCGTCGACGGTCGGCGCCGTTTGGCCACACAGGCCGCATTTTTCATCCGGGCAGGGGCAGGTGTCTGCTCGGTGGCCCACAGTGCCGCACCGCACGCAGGCCGGAATGGTTCTCTTGTACGGACGCACAAGGGTCACCTCAGAGTTGTAATGCACATATCGCGGCACCACTTTTCCCACGAAGGTGAGCGACGCGACGTCGGATTTGCCAAGCTTCCGGATATCGGCAAGCTCTCCAGCACGCCACTGGATCTTGTTTTGGAGGGACTCTCTGGTCTCGTGCTTGGCCACGGTGATGACGCCGCGGCACACGTCTCCAGTGAGTTTCAACTGGCCGTACATGGAGAGCTGGCCCTTCGGTGATGTTAGTTAAAAATCCCGCAGAAGCTTGTCCGCGACGTGCGGCTCTCTGGTGCCTGCGACGATCAGGTTTTGCTCCCATGTGGGGAGCAGGCTGAGGGATGCTGCGGCCTTGGCGCCCAGGTAGTCCTCGAACGCTGCTCCCAGCTCGCCATGTTGGTAGACATCCCTGAGAGCGACGGTCACCCGGGGCTTCAGGATGATGACGATGTCTTCTGGATGAAGACGCGGCAGTGGCTTTGGTTTCCAAGAGGGTCCGGTCTTAGACTGGGCCCCTCCGTGAAGCGCTGCAGCGCGCGCAGCAGCGCTGTGCCGTGTTGAGCGGCCTGCCGACGTGGCGTCCGCTTTCTTGGAGGCGGCGTCCCGCTTGCGGGAGCGGCTTTCCACTAGTTTGAAGAGCCTGGGGTTCTCGATGGGCGCAGAATCCGGACTCTCAGGCGTTGGAGCTGAAGGAACCTCGGACCAGGCCATGGCGTCCGGGTCGTAGCCGCGTTGTACTTTTTGGGCAGCCATCTTGACACGGGTGGGCGACTCACTCACGGCCGAGCGTCGGCGTAGGCGTTAGGCCTAGCGCCGTCGCCACGAAACGCAAGTGAGGATCGGCCCTAAAATGCGTAAATGTTGCCCCACCTGTGTGTGAGTGGTGTCCACAGGTAGCTGTCGACTTCGCGAACACAGACGCGGCTGTGTTGACGGGGTTCCGGCCGAGGAACCGTGGCTCCAGCCAAAAGTTGGTGGAGACGATGCGCTGTATGTCCACTCGCTTCGCGCGCTCACAGCGCCCTCTCTGAGCGGGGCGGCAGTGGAGGCCGGAGCTCGGTAGGAGACGGACTTCCTCCCGCATGCTCGCTTAGGACGACGGACTGTCCTAAGTCCAAGGCGGCCCAGCTCAGTTATTCTGTATCTATGCTGCTGTCATCATTTTAACTGCACTGTACTTTTTTATTGCTGTCTTCAAGTGTATAATTAAATCAGTTTTCTCAGTTAATCCGGCCAATTCGAGAGGTTTATTTGGCGAAGCAGGGAAACGGGACCTACGAAGAAGAAGAGAGAGAAGAAAGCGAAGGAGAGCAAGAAATAAGTAAAAATCTTTACTCTGGGTGTTGTCGTCGTAGAGTTAATAACCACCCCAGATTTATGCGGGAGGGAGCTCCACCGGCGGCCATTATGTAGCATGACACGACCACAATAGTTACCTTATGAAGCTTCACAGCCACTGCGGACTACCTCTTGATATAGCTAAAGCTAAGCTATATAGATATATAGCTATAGCTTAGCTTGATAAAGCTAAGGATGCTCTTGGACAAATATGAGCCCTAGATATAAACAACTGCACTGTATAATGTCATGGAACGGCTCTTGTTGCATTTCACAGAAATGAGGCAGTAAGTTTTCAGAGAAAATTTTTTAAAAAACTCAGCAAACTTTGAGACAGAAGTAGAAAAGCACACGAGAAAAAAAGAAAAATACTAGGGAAGTGCGAATATTAAAAATTTTCGATTACGAATCGAATACGAATACGAACAAAAAATGGCTTCGAATATCGAATATCTGGTCAGCGCAACAAATAAATTCAGAAAAGATAAACAAACATACATTGTTGCTCATTTTTTTTTCAAAATAGTGTATGGCGTTTGCAACTGACAAAAATGCCCAGGTTATTCGAAGGTCGATTTTTAAATTGCGCCGCCCCCCCCCTCCAAAAAAAAATACTGGAAATGCGGTAATCTTGTGAGGCGGCTCTATCATGCAAACACCTGTAATCCCGTGACGAGCACCGAGTTTCTGCGTGCTGGAAGCCATCGCGAACGTAAGCGAGATGTGAACGCACATTGACATAGGAATGGCGAGACTGCTTCAAAAAAGAAAAAAAAATGACCAGCGACGCGTCAGTCAGCGTCTGAAAGCGGCACGGTGCTGAGATTGGACTACTGGCGAATGCGCAGGAAGACAGTTCCCATTGGCATGGGCGAGTGGCGAAACTCAGAAACAAAACTACGCGGCAAGGTTATTTTTTTGACCTAGTGACAGGGGCCCTCCGAACGGTGTCACGCCTGCCGTTACGCCCTCTTAAGAGGTGCATGGGTTACAGTGCACCATGCAATAGGCGGGATTTTTACAGGATCGCTTGCCCTGTTGTGACACCTCGACTCGCCCCCTCGGGAGCCTCACGCGAAATTCCGCAAGTAGGTTTTCCCGCACAGCGTAGTTGACCAAAACAAGGTGGCGGTGGCCACGCTCAGAAAATTAAGGTGACAGAATGAATCCCATAGGTGTGGACATTAATTAAATAACATATTACGAAAGGATAAAAAAATAAACGCGCTTTTGCGTTGCAGTTGTTAGAAGCGGGTCGTCCCCCATCTTGTTCGCAGCACCTGCGGTTCGTGAAAAAGCCCACTTGCGGAATTGCGCACAAGGTCAAGCCTAGCGGCATCGGAATGCGATCGGTCCACGCGATAAACGATGAAGAAGAGAGAGAACAGGGCCTTTATATTGTTTTCCTGGAACTTTAAACTCTATAACTTGCCCAGACATTGCGCTTTTGCCGCAAACAAATTTACGAAAGTTGGCGAGGTATACGATCGCTGCCGAGCATTCAGGAATTTTCGAATATTCAGAAATTAACGAATATCATTTCTCGAGTACGAATATGAAGCATATAATAAACATATTCGATTCGCATTCAAAATTTCGAATATTCGCACACCTCTAAAAAATACGGATTGAAGGGTTGATGGGGTTTTTGACATGCAAATGTATCGAAGGAGTTACGCTTAACGTCCTCCTCTACAAAGGCTAGTCGCTCACAAGTTCTCGTAGTTTCTTATCTCCACATCAGTACCAGACACCTCTGGTGCCATCCAGCACAGCCTTGCTAACTTTCGGAGCAAGCGGATTGAGCCCTTCACCTCGGCGTTGTTTCGCCCAACAGCGCACGAGCTTCTCTGAGCATCTCCATGCCGCATGCCAACACAAGGTAGTTATTTAGTCTTCCCAACCTGTAGTAATCACTCCCCGCTTCTTGGCGTTCTCGTCTCCACAACAACCAACTATATACAGCACTGTCTACATGGCGAAAGTCGAGCTGTCCAGGGGAGTACCGCCTACTGCATTTTTCATGGCGGGTATAAAGGCGGGCCGGCAACAGGCGATGGCTGCGTATTTTGCGCCGCACAGTCAGTTTGTACCTCTACCAGCTCTGTAGAACCAGACACACATGTGGCACTGCTTTGCCGGGAAAACTCGCCGAGCGAGGAAGCATTTGAACACGACTGTCACATCATCTTCAGAGTGGGTCGAAGGCATGGATACTGTCTCTCCCAGGATTCCTATGCTTCTGCAGTAGGAAAGTGTCCGCCGACCTGCCGTCGCCCCTTGCCTCTGGAATTGGGCTGAAAGAAAGTACTATGTTTTGTTCTCGGTTTCGTTCATGCATGCTGCTAGCATCGCTTCTGCCAGGAAATGAACCTTTCAGCCACCGCTGATCCATGGAATTCACGTCTTCCTCTCGTCGGAAGAATGGGACCTGTTCTTGAGCAAGACGGGCCTGGCGTTATGAGCGACCAGTACGCTCAGCTGCTTCAGGATCGAATGAGTTGATGAACTCCGAACCAGTTCCTCTAGCCTTCACATCGTCTCCAGCGGTGTGAGGAACAGGTGGGTCATGTCCATCGGCATCAACCCCGTTTGCGCGTCCGCGCAAGCATCGGGGCGTGCGACAAGGGTACAGCAGAAGTAACAGTGTCGCAGCCTTCGGAATGTTGAGAAGCAAGGTTTCCAGAGTCAGGTGGAAAATCTTGAAAGCCGCTCTCCTTCTCGAGGATGGCGTGCTGCAAGGTTTTCGAACCGTCATAGAGCAGCTAAGATTCTCCGGCTTCTTAGGCTTGTGCTATGGGATGATGTGAAGTACGAGGACCGTCTTCTTTTGTGGCAGCCATGGACTAAGGCAGTCCGACTTCTGTTTTCCCTTCGCAAGGTACCGGACGTTGTTCCGTTCTTGCGTCGATCATACTTGTTTTAAAGTAGCGCTAGAGGGTGAGTTAATCCTCTTCTTCACTCTGTCTTTTTGCCTTGCCATGACTTGAATCCTACTGCGGCGATGCTTGTGTGTTTTTGGGTGAGCAGGGGCATGCGATTTCGTAGCTTCCGAGTGCCTGTGCGCCTTCCTGCTCACATGGGCGCAACGCTTAGACTGTCCATGCGCCTCAGTACGACCTTCGTTGTCCTGCATGATGGCGCCGGAAATAGGTGATGTGTTAACGGCTCCTCTGTCATGCTTAGCAACGCCTGCGCCCATGCGCAGCCTGGCTCCGGATGCACTGCGCCGTCTGGTCCTGGATTTACTAGGACGTTTCGTCCTGGATTCGCTGCGTCCCCATGGTCCTGTTTCGACTTCGCCTCGGTGCGCCGTGTGCCGGCTGCTATTAATTCTTATCATAATCAAGGTAGTACCGCGGTGAGCTGTGCGTCCGCTTTTGTGTGTTTTCGCCGCTCTTCCTTCCATTTCCAGATGACACTGGCTTCTCTGCATAGCCAGACTTGTGCGGCAGGCCGCGCTACCGCTCCTGAAAACTACCTGCACTTTGCGGCCTGTCGCACACGTGTGGCCGGGAAAACAGTCGGCGTCGCCACTCTTGGGATCGCACTGCGGTACTCTCTGGACCATTGTACAGTGTTTGGTGAAGTGACACGTGTGGCGAAGTCACGATGTTTTCGTAGCGCCTGTATGATCTAGAAACATGTACGTCGCGAGTCAGCAAGGAACTTCTTGGCCGGCAGTGTGGCCCATGTCGGTCGCACGAAGTGTCATCTACTCCTGTGTCCAGCCATCCAGACTGTGCGACTACTCACCGGCGAAGAACATTTTGTACCTCCGATCTCGTCCGATACTGAACGGGGACGTCACAGTACCCAACAAAAACAAAACCTCCTCAAAATCTCCCCAAAATAACCCATCGAGACATCTTTAATTTCCCCAAGAGGTGCTCATTTCTCCCGAACACGTTCAAAAAACGTGCCCACAACTAGGAACGTCCAAGAAGTTATGCTCCCAAGGGAAACCCCCAAAAGGTTAATGGTTTATTTCTTGGCTCTGATTCAATAAATTATTCCTTCCTTTTCATGCAGCCTGCAGGCATCCAAGCGCACATATGTGCCTGAAATTTGGCACATATGTGCGCTTAGACGCGAATAATTAAGCGCACATATGTGCCAAATATTAGGCACATACATTACAGTTGGTGTAATACTCCTGTCCACTCGTGCGAATGCGTGCTGGCTCGGCCGTCTTGCACTTACCTGTTCACATGCACACAGCAGAAAGTATGTATGCACCATTTAATAAACGATGTACATAGCACTACGGCATCCGCATATATAATGATGGCCACTTATTTCTCTAGCTCTGAGAAACCTGAAAACTGAAGAACAAAAAAAAATACAGGCTCAAGGTTGATGCGCCTTAACCAAACTTTCATTGGGGTACAAATGAATATATGCACACGCAAAAGCAAACGCATGTAAAGAGCAACTTGGGTGCCAAAAGAAAAGACGAGGTGGGCGTATGCGGCAGATACGCGGTATCAGGTCACTGATTTTCTACATGTTGAAACCCCTTTCTCGCTTAGAGACTCGCACGAGCCTCGGAGCAACCTTCAGCGCGAGTTATCAAAACAGAAGAAAAAAATAATTTTTAGTTCTACTAGGCGGAAATAAAAAAGTGCCTAAACAAACATATCTTGACGACGTTGCCTACGGAAACGCAGGGATGAAAAGATTGCCACAGGTGCAACCATGAATTCAACGCAGCTTTTTGTCCTACGCCTTCTCACAGCAAACGCTCAAACATACGCGTTACACTTTCGTAACGATCTTGCGAGTTTTATTTTCTTGTCACTAGGTGTCGGGATAAGACTGCTTAGAGCCAGACGGGGTGGGTGGACGTCTTGAGGTAGGAGTCGTGGCGCGGCGCACCAGCAGACCACGCGGGCGGCACTGTCTGGCGTGGGAGGCGAGATCAAGGCACAAGTAATCCGGCGGGCGGGGGAGTCACTAGCGACGCGAACACAACACAAACTATACGCTGCGACAGGACGGCTGGGCGATGCCGAAGTAGGTAGAGCAGGCTAATCCACGGGCACTCGCAGCAAGAGGGTGGTGGATCTCCGAAGGTCCCTCCCGCCTACGACCGCAGTGGACGGCCACGCTGCCACCAACAGCACGCTGCAGTCGTTGGAGGCGCTGAGGGATGCAGGGTGCGTGCTAGGAGTCGCCCATTGCAGGAATTCCATCGCCGCGAACGCCACCACGAACAGCGGCCTTACTAGGGCCGTGAAGCTGCGCACAGGACTTGGGATACGCCGCGCTGCATCAGTTCCAAAAGGAATGGCGTGAGCACGCTGAGTTGCGCGGGAAAGCTGCCGTGAATCCGTAGCCATGAAGTCCACGACAGCCCAATGATAAGAGCTGCAGCGTGCGAGGGGTCGCGCGGGGCTAGGGCTAGGGGCCAGGGCTAGGTGTACATGCGTGTGTGTGTGAGTGAGTGAGTGAGTGAGTGTGTGTGTGTGTGTGTGTGTGTGTGTGTGTGTGTGTGTGTGTGTGTGTGTGTGTGTGTGTGTGTGTGTGTGTGTGTGTGTGTGTGTGTGTGTGTGTGTGTTTGTGTGTGTGTGTGTGTGTGTGTGTGTGTGTGTGTGTGTGTGTGTGTGTGTGTGTGTGTGTGTGTGTGTGTGTGTGTGTGTGTGTGTGTGTGTGTGTGTGTGTGTGTGTGTGTGTGTGTGTGTGTGTGTGTGTGTGTGTGTGTGTGTGTGTGTGTGTGTGTGTGTGTGTGTGTGTGTGTGTGTGTGTGTGTGTGTGTGTGTGTGTGTGTGTGTGTGTGTGTGTGTGTGTGTGTGTGTGTGTGTGTGTGTGTGTGTGTGTGTGTGTGTGTGTGTGCGAGGGGGGGGGTCGGTGTTAGCCGCGTGCGCGGCATGTAATCTTGCTTTTCGATGCGCCCAAATCAGTTGGGGAAATACCGCAATGATGCGCAGCCAATTCCACGACGTTCAGGAGAGTTCGCCGCATCGGAAGTACGTTGCCAGCAGTTTCCAGTCGTGAATATGTAGACCCTGGGCGAGAGCCACGGTTGATTCCGAGCCCGGCCACCGTCGGGTGTGCGCATTGCTTTCGGTGCCGCCTAGTTGTTTTCAATCCTTCGTGGGCACAAATTTGCTCATAAAGAGCTCGTTTCAGTTCTACACTCGCCGGCCTGTATGTCGTCGACACATGCGTCCCAGCTTGCCTCCTCGTCTAGTGGCTACACCACTATACTTTCACTTGCCGTTCGCTGCAGAAGGAGCAAAACCTGTCAGTTCTGTCTTTATTGAGTGCCAAAGAAAGATACATAAACAGGAAATTTCTCGAGCTACGTTTTTTTCCCATAAGAGTTACATGAATATGTGAAGGTAAGGCTTGACTTTTTTAGCAGAAATTAAGGTGCGTTTACATCCACTGCTGGAAGAAACTCGAGCTTCAGCACCGCAAGTCCCTGCGCGTGTTCCTAGGCCTGCCCAAAAACTCGCAGTGCGCCGCAACGTTGGCCGAGGTAGGAGCGTGGCCCCTTGAGCTCCAAGCAGCGCGCAGGGCATTGAATCACAGCGACCGGCTTCACCGCGCACCGGACGGCGGCTCGCTGCTGCAGCGTATGCGCTCGCACCCGCGCTCACGAATGAGCGCGGCGCTGCTCGAGTATGAGCAATTGACCCAAGGCCCACCCCCCTACGGCTCCTGCGCGCCCTGGTCTGCTGCCTCGGAGGTACAGCGAGAGATCGTCGGCATTGCGGGAAAGCGGAGCACACCCCTCTGTGCTGTGCAGCAGCTGGCCAGAACCGTAATACACGAGGAGCTCCAGGACCATCTCCTCGTGTACACCGACGGCTCAGTGGCCCGCGACAGCTGCTTCCTTGCTGCGGCGGCCACCATCCCCGCCCTGCGACTGCACAGCCAGCAACACGCGGCCTTCCTGGGCTCCTCCACCACGGCGGAGTTGATGGGGATCCGGCTCGGGCTGGACCTGCTGCTCACCCTCGGCCCTCCACCGCCCAGGAGTGCTCTGCTGTGCGACTCCCACGCCGCCCTCAGCCGCCTGCAATCTAACGGCCGCGGTACCCCACTAGTGCGGGAAATTCGCTCGCGCATCGAGCGCCTCGCGCAGAGAGGTTGTGCCGTGCGTGCACAGTGGGTGCCTGGTCACTGCGGCATCGCCGGCAACGAAGAAGCTGACGACCTCGCGACCGCTGCACACCAATTACCTGCCAGCGATCTGCCCCTTGCGCTGGAGGACGTGCGTGCGGCCATCCACGACCATCTCCGAAAGCAGCACCCCGACCCAAGCATCGCGGGAGGTGAGCGCATCGACAGTATCACAGGCTGTCGCGCACTTACACGGTCACAACGTGCAATGATCCTCCGCGCGCGCATTGGCTGCGTGTGGCCCGTGGAACGACGAGTGCGTCACGGAATCGCGACGAGTGATGTGTGTGACGGATGCGGTGCAGTGGAAACACTAGAACACCTGCTCCTTCGCTGTTCCGCGCTCGCCGATGCTCGTCGCGATATGCTCGCGGCCTATAGGGCGCAGGGCATACTACCAGACTCCATCAAGACGCTATTGTGGCCGCAGGGCAGTGCGCGCACTCGTGAGCGAACTTTGGTGAGCCTCTGTGCATTCCTCGAACACACGGGCTTGACGTCCCGTCTGTTCTCCGTCAGGTAGTTACACGCAGTGACCGAACGCTCCGCGAGTCCTACCTTGAACGATTAATAACTGGACGCCCCACTCCAGTTGTAACCAACACAGTGCTGTGCGCGTGCGTGATTTAATTCCTCTAAAATGAACTAATCACGCGCACAACCTAGACACATTTCTTATTGTGTAAATAGTTTGTACATATTACTTCTCCCCCTATCCTTTATTCCTGTCCTCTCACCTCTTTCATTTCATTTCGCCATTCTGCCTGCTGTCCTTTATTTCCGCTGCCCGAGCTCAGGTGCTTCAGTATCGATGGCAGATGCCGGGGCTAGCAAAAATCTTTTCCTTCCTTTTTACTATTATTTTTTTAATAAAACCACTACCACCACCACATCCACAGTGGGTTCTGGCCTGTATATCATGTCTCCGGCCCATGTGGGCAAATTTTACTGTAGTATACAATAAGAATGAATACGGAGGACCACCCCAATAAACACAAAACCTCCTCAAAATCTTCCAAAATTATAATTGGTTTTTGGGGAAAGGAAATGGCGCAGTATCTGTGTCATATATCGTTGGACACCTCAACCGCGCCGTAAGGTAAGGGATAAGGGTGGGAGTGAAAGAAGAAAGGAAGGAAGACGTGCAGTAGTGGAGGGCTTCGGAATAATTTCGACCACCTGAGGATCTTTAACGTGCGCTGACATCGCACAGCACACGGGCGCCTTAGCGTTTTGCCTCCACAAAGACGCAGCCCCCGAGGGCGGGTTCGAATCCGGGAACTACGGATCAGTAGCCGAGCGCCCTAACCACTGAGCCACCGCGGCGGGTCAAAATCTTCCAAAAATAACCAATCGGGACATTTGGAATCTCCCGAAGAGGTTCTCATTATTCCCGAACATATCCAAAAAAGGTCCCCACAACTTCTAGTGTCCAAAAAGTTGTGCCTCCAAGCGAAAGCGCCGAAACGCCAGTGCTTGATTTCGCGGCTGCGGACCAATAAAGTCATTCACCCTTTTTCACGCATCCTTTAGACATCTGAGCGCACATATATCCCAAATTCCAGGCACATACGCTACAGTGGGTGTAATACACCTCTCCACTCGTGTGAATGCGTGCTGGCACGGCTCTCCTGCATTTACCTGTTTACATTAAATGATCTAGCATTTTACACACAAAGAAAATATGAACTCAATATCACCCGATCTTGCCCATACAACAGCAATTAGCAGCATATAGAAGTCATTTCAGTTTACCAACTGTGCTCTTTGCATTTAAATGAATACAAATGAATACAAAGACGCATATGAATGTATGTACCATTCAATACACAGTGTACGTAGCACTACATATAATTATCAGCATCAGCATCAGAATCACCATATAATGATTGGCCCTTTTTCTTTAGCTCTGAGAAGTCTGAAAAAGGAAAAAAAGAAATACATAATGCAGGCTGGAAGCTGGTGCACTTTGAGCAAACATTCTATTGGCTACAAAGGCATACATGTACGCGCAAAAGCAAACGAAAGTAAAGAGTAATTTGGGTGGCCAAAAGAAAAGACGAGATGGGCGCACCCTGCAGATGCGCGGCCTCAGGTCACGGGTTTTCTACAAACTGAAACCCCCCTCTCGCTTAGGGACTCACATGAGCCTCGGAGCAAGCTTAACCGACTTTCTATCAAAACAGAAAACAAGCATTTTTAGTTCTACCAGGCGGAAATAAAAAAAATATGCCTAAACCAACCTACCTTGACGACGTTGCCAACGGAAACCCAGGGATGAAATAGAAGGCTGCAGCAGCTGCAACCATGAAATCAACGCAGCCTTCTGTCCTGCGCAGCGAACGCTCAAACATACGCGTTAAACCCTCGTAACGATCATTTGAGTTTTATTTTCTTGTGATTAAGTGTGGGCATAAGACTGCTGGTGGAGCCAGACGTGGGGTGGGAGGGGGACGTCTAGCGCCAGAACGATGGTGCGGCAGACCGCTCACATGTCCGGCGTGGGAGCCAAGATCAAGGCACAAGTAATCCGATTGGGGGGGGGGGGGGGGCGGACCCACTAGCGACGCGAACACAACACAAACTATACTGCTCCGATAGGATGGCTGGGCGATGGCGAAGTAGGTAGAGCAAGGTAATCCATGGGCACTCTCAGCAAGAAGGTGGTGAGTCCCCGAAGGTCCCTCCTGCCTATGGCCGCAGTGGGCGGCCACGCTGCAGTCGTCGGAGGCGCTGAGGAATGCAGGGTGCGTGCTAGGAGTCGCCCATTGCCCTGAGCTCAGCAGCCGCGAACACCGCCTCGAACAGCGGCATCAGTAGGGTCATGAAGCTGCGCAAAAGTGCATCAGTTGGAAAAGTAATGGTGTGGGCACGTCTAGGTGCTTCGGAAATCTGCCGTCAATCCGTAGTTACAAAGTCCGCGATAGCCCAGTGAGGAGAGCAAGAGCTACCTAGCGCTGGGGCTTCCGCACGAACGACGGGGGGCGGCGCAGTCTGGGTGCGCAAGATAGCTTCCGTCCAGCGAGGCGAAGGACGGGAGGCCATTACTGCACCTCGGCTAGACAGCGGCGCAGGAAGGACTGCCGATAGTCGGCTCAGGCCTTCAGCAACCGCCGAACCATGTTGTAGTTGGGCGCCAGCAGGGGAACCGCTAGAAGACGAGCACGCGGTGCGATGAAAAGGCAGACCGCTGTCGTCTGTCTGCGACAGAGAGCCGACGGCCCACGTGCGAGAAATGCATGCGCCGACAGAGATGCGGTGTTAGCCGCTTCCATCGGCTGTTCGAACGAAACAGTTGCTTGATATCTCAAAACAACGAGTGCAACAGCAAACCGCACCTTGTGGCGCGGGGGAGAGAGAAAAGAGAGCGATCACGTCGATTTTTATTTCTTGCGGAAAATCATTGGTCTCGAAACGTTATACCCAGGTACCTTTTTGGCACCAAAATAATATGATTAGTTCTTGTTGCTGCTTAACACAATAAAAAAACTTAGTGGGAGAACTGCCCTTTTGATTGTGTTTCTATGTCTTGCCTCTGCGGTCTAGAAATGTTTGGTGAATGTTGTACTGCGACAGGGACATTCGAACTTTTTTGAGCGCACATAGGGAGGTACGTTGCTTGCTGAGATATGCTTACTCGCATCGCGGCATTGCCCGTACACCATGCACGTAGTGACCGACTATATAGCCCCGTGGCCACAGGTACGCAACTTTGCCCTCTATATAGGCTGCAGGGTACACAACAACGCAGTCTCAGTAGGTGTGTGACCTCTTCCGTATGCAGCTCAGGCTCCCGGCTTGCTTACAGGACGAATGAGCCTGTGCCTTGCCACCCCTACGCCCTACCCTTCGTCGGCCGGGGCGGCATGCCTGCACGTTTACTGCAACAGCCATCACTAAGGCGTCCGAGAGTTGCACTCAACGAGAGCGCTGTTACGCCATTTCAAACGTTTCAATATCCTGGTGCTCCGCGCTGGGATGAAGAATTTCATTTTATTTCTCTGATCCCGCCTCCGAAAAGCAGTGACGCTGATGCGACCAAAGGGAGGCGCTTCGCGTGAGCTCCGTTAATTGTTCCAATTTTCAACCGGTTAATTTCGGACCTGCCTGTTGAGAATGAGTGGACGCTCTCCTGAGTGGTTCCGGTGTTAGCTCAACAGTTTTGAGGAGCCTTGGCCCTGTTCCTCAGTGGACTTTCGACCATCAAGCGCGGCGGCGATATTCTATAGGCCTGACTGCGCCTCGCAGAACTGCATGCTTGAGACGGGCTATCGCCATGCTGCAGGCGCGAATTATGGTTCAGTCGAGCGCTCCGGCCAACGAGATGGATCGACCAGTCGAAGACGACTAGATGGATGACGGCGTTTGGACAGCGAGAATGTCGACGCCCCAGCAAGCAGCACATGACGCAACAAAATAGTATAAGTCAGCCCCCGTTTCCTTGATGATGAGGCCCGCTCGCCATTTCTCTTCACGAATTTCATTTTACGCCTAGAAAATTTATTCGGGCCTCAAGGAATACAATTAGTCTGGTTTACAGCGGAAAATGCGAACTGCATTTGCTTAGAGGCACGTACAGAATTTCATACAAAAGTGTCATACCTGGAAATAGTGACGTCGATACACCAGGATTTGTCTAATCAGTATATATCAGTTTATTTGAAAATAGACATGGCGATAGAACAGCGGAAATGTGGTATCTATTACGGATGACCAAATCTGTCCGCGTGAAAATGGCGCAAGGCGTGCTACTGTTTTAAGTAATAATATTTACTGCGTCCGCTAATTGAAGTATAAGTACACCCAGTTCAGGATATGAAAGGTTCTAAATTTATCTCGAACAAAGATATCCCTGCTAGCTGTCGTGCGCTGCCAGAAAAAATATCTCAATTCAATATGCACCATCGTGTACAAAGCGCCTTAAACGCCCAAGGCGCTAAATATTACGCACAATTAACGCTATGACCCAAGCTGCAGACATTATGGAACCCAAATATGAGTTAGCTGACAAGGCAGCTGTGTGCTCTCATGACGTCGCCATCAACGTCGTTGTTACGGTTTATGACGAAGAGAATGAAGGCAAGCTGACCGCACTTAAACATCTCGCTTATGAAGGTGCCAACCGGATGGTCGTCATTCTAATCAAGGCGTAACGCATGTCTTCTACGATAACAGTGGGTGAAGATGACCCCATCGGCTCGCAAGACGATAACAAAATTATATTAACGCGGTAACGCAGCAAATACGGCGTCGGCGTTGTCGGCGTTGTGAGCGTCAAAAAGGTGGCGCAGGGTGGGCCAGGCCGCCAACCACGGAGACTGAACCTAGGTGGGCAACCTAGGTCACGAGACATTGTGGGGTCACCCCAACCTACCCACCGGATTGTGAGAAAAGTGACCACACTGGCAGGTGGCAGTTCAGTTAAATGTTGATCGCAAGTGGTTGCTCGGGAAGAACAACTCTGGTCGCACAAGACCCACCGGTGGCAGCACCTGTCGTGGAAGGGCGGTGGCGCATCCCTTAACCACTGCGCAAGGAGTGGGATGAGAACCCCCAGGAGCGTATGAGTGTTAAGTTGAGAATTGCCGATTCCGCATATATATGGGCAGTTACTCATTAACGCTATTGAGTCATATCCTTAAGGCGAAGTTTAAGTGTCGCCCCCAACTGTCCCCTTCGAACAAGCTTAAATCACCAAAGCACAGAAAATGTACAAAACTGATAAAGCTCTCGTCACATTTAATGCAGGCACATTCGTAAAAGTAGCCAAATACTACTTGGAGTTCACAGTGGTATAGGAATACCGGCCGAAACGTATGGTCGGTCATACTGCCTTAACATCGGTGACTAGGGTGGCGACATTTCGCTTTCCACTCGATAATTCTTGTTTTAGAGTTTGCTCGTGGTGCTACAAACGCGCTTGCCTTTCATTTCCCTCCATGTGCAAGGTCTATGTACGTACTTTTTTGTGATCAGTCGCACGCTTGCAATGGCACTGAAAGAGGTTATGAAACACTGGCGCCGACCGCAGATTCGCACAGCAGGAGGCCGCGGAGTGACAAGACTTGGAGTTTGCACCTCTAGAATAAAGATTCATAGCATAACTTTCATTCGGTGGTTCGCTGTGTTTGTCGAATGCTTAATTCTTGGGTTGTATTTCTTTCGGTAATATGGCGCGCCCATCTACCTTCGTGAACTCATGTTAACATTCCCGACCGAATGGGCCGTGGTCAAAGAAAGAGAACTAGGCGCACCACACTTACAAGTGTGTTACGAACATGTCACGCTGCCGCCACCTGCTAGCATGCCTGGTGTAGTGTGGTACGTCAGAACACAGCCAAGGTATGTGCTAACTAGCAGGCTCGTTAACCAACACTGAGTATTACCTCTTTATTTATTATGTATTTATTTAATACTGCGGACATGCTGTATATTCAAGCAGGAGAGGGAAATACATACAGGGGAAAAGCAAAGCAGGTACGATTGTACCGAACAATACAGATGCCACGAAATAAACAATGCAAAAGCAATTGATAATTCGGTTACAGTGCAGCTACTAAGCCAGCAGTGAAGATATCAGGAATGATTAGCAAGCCACGGAGAGTTCTGCGGTTGAACATTCCATTCAGAAACTGTTCTTGGAAAAAAAAGGATACTTGTATGTATTTGTGCGTGCAAAAATAGGTCCCAGGCTAAGGGTATGCTTGTGGCGCGAGGCACGTCTAGAATCACAAGCGATTTGATTTTCGGGTCGAATACCAAGTCAAGAAAAGTATAATGAATGAAGGAAATCGAGACGGGCTTTCTTCTATCTGCAAGGGGTTCTAAGTCTGCAAGATTCAGCATGGCGGAATGAGAGTCTAGGCGCCAGTAACGGTTGAAAGAAAAGCGAGCCGCACGACGTTGTTTTTTTCTAGTTTTTGGGTGTCATCTGCAGTGTAGGGGTCCCACACAATGCAGGCATATTCGAGAATTGGCCTTAGAATCGATTTATATGCCTTCAGTATTGGGGCTCTAAGGCAACCGCCCACTAACTACTGCTGTTAGTTTCCTTGTTTATTTATAGGCGTATAGCCACCGTAAGCAATATACATTTCAGCACTTATAATTTAGGAAGCGTAGCTACACTCGGCGCTGTGACCAAACATATTTTGGCTATGTCGACGAGTTACCTGCACTGGAGAGGTTGCTTTGCCTGAAAGTTTCTCGAAAGCGCATGTATTTTGGCGCGATGTAGCCAATGTTTGTTGGGCCACAGCGCCGAGAGTAACCGCGTTTTAGAAATTCTAAAAACTCATATGGATATTATACTACGGTGGGCTACACGCTCCTCAATAGTTAAGGAGCCTAAGAGTAATAGTCAAAAAGTTAACTATTCATTATTTGTTAACCAGGCTGGTAGTTAGCCCAGCCAAGCTTTATTCTGATGTACTGCACCGCTGAAAATGCTATGGCGAAAAAAGCGCTCTTCTAACTCAAAAAGACTATTTTTAAAAATTGTGGAGATTCTTACATGAAACGCACTGTATGTAGAGTGCGAGAACAACCGCATAACCCACGGTATCCCCGAAGGGAATATGCCACCACATTTCAGCCGGTAAGTTTGCGCAGCCCGAAAAATCATTGAACTGAACAATAACCAAATTAAACTAGTGGTAACCAGTTTAGCAGCGTATTTGCTGAAAACAACAACGAAAGCATATATTTTTATGAAATTGGCGGTGTAGTGCAACCGTTAACTTGACGAGAATCCCGATTACACACCAGGTCTAAAACGACGACTGCAAACCATCACTGAATTTTTTCTTAAGTGTTCTGATTCAATCTTTTAGTAATGGATGGATGTCAGCCACAAAGTGCCGGAGTATGGATTAAAACGGAAATCCTGCACTTAAACACCCTCATCGACTGTGCTCAAAACACCGTGACCTGATTCGTTGGCAATACAAGTTTTAAAACTAATACAATCGTCACCTAACCCGTGGATTTCACTTGTGTTAATCGCAAAGCAGGATTGAACGCCCAGTTTTGGCGTTTTTTGTAGATGGCTCAACAGAGTTACAAAAAGTGCACTTACCCTTGAACCTTATGGTGAACGTAAAAGCGCCAAAAATAAAGACATAGAATAAGACTGACAACACGAGCGCTAGTGTTGTCTGATTCTATGTCCTTGTTTTTTGTGCTTTTACGTTCAGCATGGAAACCCAACTCGCCCAAACGCGGACCTTAAGGTGATCGACGCATCAGGCCAGCTGCTGTAAATCCATTGATCTACGCAATGGATAATAAAGCACGTAGATGTTAATGTAGGCGACCGTAGGAAGGACCGCATTCAAGAGGTTCTCCTTCAGCCTGCGTCCCGCCTTGCCACCTTCCAAACAGCGATGGACACTATCCTTTTATATATAAAATGCGGTCGTGCGTACACTCACACGGCGTCATGTTCTCCAACAGTAATGAAGAACACTTCCAGCGTTTGCGCCGCTCACGGCCACTCACGGAACTCACTAAAACGGGTAAAGCCTGGGAATGGAGCGGTGAATGTTCATGCTTCCATCGATACCGACCGCGGCGGCTGCATTTTTATGGAGGCAAAACGCTAAGGCGCCCGTGTGCCGTGCGATGTCGGTGCACGTTAAAGATCCCCAGGTGGTCGAAATTATCCTGGAGCCTTCCACTACAGCACCTCTTTCTTCCTTCCTTCCTTTTACCGCCACGGTCGCTGAGTGGTTATTGCGCTCGGCGGCTGGCCCGAAACACGTGGGTTCGATCCCGGACGCGGCGGTCGAATTTCGATGGAGGCTAACTTCTAGAGGCCCGTGTAGTGTCCGATGTCAGTGCACTTTAAAGAACCCCAGGCGGTCGAAATTTCCAGTCCTGTACTACAGTCTCCCTCAAAGCCTGAAACGCTTTGGAACATTAAACCAAATTAAACCATTCTTTCTTCCTTCACTCCATCCTTTATCCCTTCCCTTAAGGTGCGGTTCAGGTGTCCGCCGATATGTGATACAGATACTGCCCCATTTCCTGTCCCCAAAAACCAATTTTCATTTCTCATACTTCTATCTAACCCGACCGCAGCGGCTGCGCTTTTATGGAGGCAAAACGCTAAGGCACCCGTGTGCTGTGCCATGTCAGTGCACCTTAAAGATCCCCAGGTAGTCGAAATTATTCCGGAGCCCTCCACTATGGCACCTCTTTCTTCCTTCACTCCATCCCTTATTCCTTCCCTTACGGCGCGGTTCAGGTGCCAGTCGATATTATGTGAGACAGATACTGCGCAATCTACTTTCCCCAAAAACCAATTTTCATTTTTTCAGTGCAGCCTGAGCACAAGTTGCCCTGTTCTATCTTCTCTTTCTTCGTCTTCGGGGGCAATCATGCTGCTCTGGCGCAGGTCCGCATTCTGACTGCTGTTTTAAGGGCTCACTTTCCCTTCTACTTGCTCAGCATCCCTGTCGAGGTTTTAACGATGGAATACATGGTACATGTTTACGAACCGTCTTCGAGACGATTATGTCTAGCTTGGGCAGCCCTGCCTAAACAATTGAAAACAGCGAAACGCTTCTTCCTCGGCGACTGCTGAAGCAATTTCCACGAAATTTGTTGCATCTGAAAGAGAGGCTCAAACTCACCTTCGTGGTCGGTGCATTGACTGAAGGAATGCGAAATGACATCACTCTGTGCCGTATGCAGTGGAACACCTTTAGCACAGATAACACAACGTAACACACAGGACTGGAGTGTAGACGATAGCAGACATGTCCCGTGATCCTATGCGATTTATTTTCCGCTTAATGTGTGAACCTATTAGGACGAATTCAGAGAGGCCGCGTAAAGTTCTGACCATGAAAGGCTTCGCACCACTACGAGTGTTTTGGGAAGGGCCGCCTCGAACAAATAGAAATTTCTTTTCATGGGAGATTTTCAAATCTTCAATGCAAACCTTTGGCGTAGCTATTTTCTGCCGAAAGGCTCATGTAAGCAAAAAAATATTTATTTGAATCAATGTAGAAGCAACGAACAATCTTCGACAAATCATACACGGCCACGTGTCATCGTTCTTTTTTATTGCCACAGTATTACTCCGTGCTGTGTTAACTTCTGCCAGTACGCGGCGCTGGCATCTGTGAAAGAAATAATAAGCAAACAATTGAAAAGTAGTGCCAGCACGACCCGCATGCGGAGAGCGCATTATGCTCTCCACAGATCTTGAGATTCGCAAGATGCAATTATAAGGCCACTCAGCGTGGCAGAGCGTCCTTCGCGATGTGCAAGTGCCATTGTTAAGCTTTCGTTGCCAGCAGCGGACGAGGCGACGAAGCGGAAGCAGATGGAGGGCACGCGCCCCGCCGGCCACCACAGGCTCGGATCGCTGACGCCGCATTCAAATCCTGGGTGGTGGTGGTGACGGTCGCACCTCCTGCTGCGGTTGCCGTTCGGCCCGGCGCCATGGCGCCGCGGCGCGCCTCGGCTCGGCTCGCCGGCATCGACGAGAAGGGCACGCTGAAGACCGAGGCGCAGGTCAACCCCATCGAGAGCCGGCAGGCGACCATCGCGCTCCTCCTGGACGGCCCATGCCCGTCTTCGCCTCCTCGAGCGATAACACCAGGAAGCTCAAGCGTGACGACGAGGAAGAACGGAGCAACCCCGCATCCAGAGGAACAGGTTGGTGGACCAGCAGATATGCGCCGACGCCCGCTCGTCGCGACCACGGCCTTCCTGGTGCTAGCGACCTCGGGCGTGAGTAGACCGGTGTGCAGAAGGACAAGGTAGAGGCGACTTCTTCGTCAGACTGGTTGCCAGCGACGCGTTTTGTGCGGCGGCAATTCACGAGTTATCAGAAGCGAAGCAGGCAGCCACGGACTGGGTGCCCTAAGGTGATTCATGGTGGCCCGAGTTACCAAATGCGAAGCAGGCAGCCAAGAACCCGGTGCCAAAAGGTGATTCATCGTGGCCCGAGTTACCAGATGCAAATCAGGCAGCCACGAACCCGGTGCCCCAAGGTGATTCATCGTGGCCAGAGTTACCAGATGCGAAGCAGGCAGCCACTGGCCGGGAGCCCCAAGGTGATTCACAGTGGCGGCGAGTGGGAAGCTGCAGAGGCCGCAGCTGCCAGTAAAGGTGCTGTGACTCGGCACTCCACGCAGAGGTCTGATGCCACGCAGTGTGGCTTGAGCGAGGTAATGGAACCAGAGTGTTTCATCAGCGACGGAATGCAAATGAGAACGGCTTCAGCGAAGCTGCCAGAACCAGAACGAATCTTTCATCATCATCGACGGAATGCGGTGGCGGGTTTTCATTCTAGCGGAGTGGAACTTTTTTGAGAGCGGGTGTGGAGCGAGGACTGCGCCTAGTGCGCCTGGCAAAGGGAGAACACTTTCCTTTTTTCTATGACCTTGGACACTAATGAGTGCCAGGATTGCGTGATCGTGTGAAACCGCGATCAGGGATGTGCAGACACATATGGCAAGAGAGAGAGAGCGGCTCCAGTACTCAGGCGCCAAATGCACTGGTGTCGATATAGCGGCCGTCGGGACCGAGCCTACAAACAGGACAATGAGGCAAGGATCTTCACGGCGCATTAACCTTTCTACTTTTTTTCTTTTCCTTTTGATCTTCTCGCGTTCAGCAGCACACCTTCATTTCCAGAGTGAATAGTAACGCTTTTGTGTGTGCTTTTTGTAACTTCTGTGTGCTCTGAATAAAAGTGAAAAAAAAAGACAATTGCACTGTATCTCGTCCTACAGCAGGGGCGAGTATGAAATGCTTTACAAGCAGGCGTGGTACATTTAGGAGACGAGTAATAGGCGCTAATAGCCGTATTCCATTGAGCTGTGTCTGTCGGGCCATATAAATTTTTCTGGCCGCCCGCTTTTCTATAGCTTCAGCGACGCGTGGCCCACTTTCTTCCCTTGGCACGTAGCCATGTAAAACCACGTCGGTTTGACTTCAACTAAGCCGCAATTTTGGAATCGAATGGGAGAAACGCGTAGCGCAATCTAAAGACTGCTCATACATGGCGTTAGCTGCACTCTAGTCTTAGAAGCCTCCGTGATTAGCCAAACACCCCCCCCCCCCACACACACACACGCATCTTTTTTAGCTGATTTACAAGAGCCACAGGCCGCGTCAAGTGGCTAGACACCTAGAGTGGCTAGAGTGGCTAGACACCGAGACCCACCGACATATTTCTATCAATAAAGTTATTACCACCACCAGCAGCAGGAGCAGGCGCTACACAGAACGTTAGAATGCGCCATTAACCTTCGCGCACTCCGCCGCTGCGTTCCGTCGACCACGACCTGTTGCACATCCTGGCACCACTTTCTCTTCCTTCCACTGCACGTGGCCGGCACTGGTCATGCGGGTCGCTACATGTGCTTTAAATGCCGGAACGTTCATTTCTGCTATTTTTCGTATTATGGTGGCGTGTTGAACACCTCTCGATGCGTTCGTAACGTCCTTTTCGCTGTTTGAAGAGCCATATAGCACTCGCCTGTTTTTCAGCGGCCTTAGCAAACATTCGCGGCGCAGAACGAATCGAAGTCGAAGCAAAACTTTTTAGCTCATTTTAAACTGCCTATTGAAACACGCTCTTCGTAAAGCAATAAAACTTGCTCCAGATCGCCAATTCAGATACACTATAATGCAACGGGAAACAGAACTGCTTTGATCGCGCCCCGGCTGGTTGGAAGCGGCTGACATGAAAGGATGAACCGCCGTCGACAACGATGATAGACAAAATGCCCTTTACTTCGGTCCCCGAGACCGCCTTCGTAGTCCTCACGGTCGCCCTTGTCTCGCGACGTGCACCGCATGCCCTACCGAAACCAGCAACTGATACTTCGAACCCGACCGCGGTGGCGGCGTTTTGATGGAGGCGAAACGCTAAGGCGCCCGAGTGCTGTGCGATGTCAATGAACGTTAAAGGTCCCCAGGTGGTCGAAATTATTCCGGAGCCCTCTACTACTGCACCTCTTTCTTCCGTTCTTCGTTTTCACGCCGCGGTGGCTGAGTGGTTATGGCGCTCGGCTGCTGGCCCGAAAGACGAGGGTTCGATCCCGGCCGCAGCGGTCGAATTTCGATGGAGGCGAGATTGTAGAGGCCCGTGTGCTGTGCGATGTCAGTGCACGTTAAATATCCCCGGATGGTCGAATTTTTTCTGGAGTACTCCACTACGGCACCTTTCTTCTTTCGCTCTCTCCTTTATACCTTCCCTTGCGGCGCGGTTCAGGTGTCCGCCGATATGTGAGACATAGCGCGCCATTTCGTTTCCCCAAAAAACAATATTAACGGGACAGCGTTAAGGAGCTCGTGTGGTCGGCGTCTTTGGCCGTGAGAGGAAAATGGCGCATCTCGGTGGACACCTGAACCACGCAGTAAGGAAAGAGATTTTCTTTTCCCTTACGGCGCGGAAAAAATGTCCAGTGAGAAGTGTGACAGGCGTCATTTCCTTTCCTTAAAACCAATTTTCATTTCAATTTCCTTCCCTCGCGGCCCGGTTCCGGTGTCCACCGATTTATGTGATACAGGCATCCTTTCCTTTCCTTAAAAAATTTATTTTCATTTTCCTTGCGTTACTGCGTGGTTCGGGTGTCCACCAAGATATCTTTCCTTTCCATAAACTGTCCGGGCAAGCGGTCGCATCGAAGGACAATGCCGATCCATGGATCCCTTGGCAATGCTGCAACACGCTGTTGCGTCCTGCTCTTAAATACTCTTAAAACACGCTGTTGCGTCCTGCTCTTAAACTTCCGGCCACTAACCAAAACACCAGTGTCCAGCTAATAGGTCTTTCAAATGGCGAGCGCTCCCTCTAAAACGGCCGTGCGTACCCAGGGCAAGCGCTGACATGATGCAACGTACTGAAGTTATCGACCGTTGGTAATTGTCCACCGAGGAGAGGCAGCAGTGGTGCCTCACGTCTTGTCTGCTTTGTTGTCCCTTTGTTTTTACCTTAGCCAGAAATCATGTAAACGGAAAGCCCGAACCGAAGACAAGCAATCTTTTGAATAAGCGCGAGGAAATAGCTCATCAGAACATGGAGCTCAAGACTTTATTGTGCGCACCGCTCTTGAAGACTATGCAGTGCACGGTACACGAAATTGACGGGCTTCATTAAGAAGCACGTGTATGGTGTGTGTTAATTGCTTTGAAGAAGAAGCGCCCTTCGGCCCTTGCACTGCGGAGTCGCGGGCTGCTAGAGTAGCAGTAGGCTCAAATTATCCGCAGTTGACATTGACAGCTAAAGATACCTGGAGTGTGCACCCGGTTCACTCATGTCTTGCCGTGCGCCTGCACAAGGTGCGAGAGACAGTGAACAGGTGGCGTCGGGCACCAACTCGCCGTGCTTCGGATTGCCGGCGTCGGTGGCTGTCAGCGGAGGCAGTTGCAGTCACAGCACACCGGGCGCTGACGGCCGTAAGATTGTGCACAACGTGTACAAATCGCCGATCCACGTCCGCTCGACCCATAACATCGCCGATACGCTGGCCGCGCAGGCAGGCGTCAAGCACGGCAAGGGCAACCTCCAGCCGTAAGTACGCGTCTTGGTGGGGGGAAACGCGACCGTCACCTTGATGAACATATACTGGGCCAGAGACGTTTCTATTTGTCGCGACTTCCAAAGAATGCAATCAGGTCGAAGCAAAGCACGTGTTCAGCTCACCCAATCAGGTGCGAGAAACCTTAGTTCGTGCTGCACATTTACAACGTCGTATGAAAAATAAGAAAGGGGTCATGTCAAGATAGGTTTTTTCAGCCAACTCGAGGTCGGCGGTCATCCTGTATGTACATACAATGGCTATTACGGCGTCTTCTTAGGCTCCACGCAGTGACATATCGGCATCTGCTTGCGTTTGGATTCGCTATTGTATGTTAGGGGAAGAGTGTGTGTGGAGGAAAAGCACTGCTGGCACTATGAGAAAGGCACTAGGGAAAAGCAGTCAGGATAAGGACCACTTCATGCTTGACAGCCCCCACCGCTCCCTCTTCACTTAGGCCGTCTATTAGCTACTTCCCAGTAGTCTAGCGTTACCCCTCTCGCATCCGTTGCTTCCGTCTTGACAAGTGAAAGCGTTGATGCCACTGAAGGCCGTTTTGCCAGGGTCATAAATCATTTGGTGGTCATAAATTAGCGACGCTTAATTTCCACAGTGCTCTTATCGACAGGCCACAAGAAAAAAATGAGAACAGATATGAATTTTAGAGCTGCACAGAACTTTAGTTTCAAAATGACGTGCTTTGTATTGTCTTGGTTTTTTGCTGAAGGAGGGAGTGAAAGCAGAAAGGAAGGAAGAGGTGCCGTAGTGGAAGGCTAAGGAATAATTTCGACCACCTGGGGATCTTTAACGTGCACTGACATCGCACAGCACACGGGCGCCTTAGCGTTTTTCCCCCATAAAAACGCAGCCGCCGTGGTCGGGTTCGAACCCGGGAACTCCGGATCAGTAGTCGAGTGCCCTAACCACTGAGCCACCGCGGCGGGGTGAAATGCTTCGCCGAAAGCATCCTTTGTACTAATTCGTTCGACGCGAGCAAATGGGAATTTTACTTAATTTGGCCGCGCTCTTATTGCTACCGCTGTGCGCGACCCATGACTCGTGCCTGTGCACGTGCAGGCTTCAGAAGACAATCAACGAATTTTCCGTTCCAAGGGAAGTCCCTGTAACTACCCCTAGGCGGCAAAACTTGCAGCAGCAGAAATAGCGCCTCCCTCGCCCACAGATGGTTTGTCTCGAGCTGCACGTCTGAACGACGTGTGTTGTCTTTCTGTGGAAGCCCGCGGGAAAGCGTGCATCCTGCTGCTGCTGCTGCTCTGCTGTCCTACACTGCCACCTAGTATCTTAGGCAGGAAGGAAGGCTGCCTTTGCTCCTGCGGAGCCCTTCGCGCTGTTCTTGAGCCAGCTGCATTTCGTCTATGCGTCACCGGGTTTCCTCGATGACGTTGCGAGCGATGGCGCAACCAATGACGGCCTGCGTAACGGCGTTGATGTCACTCCATTTTCCGAGCAAGACGCAGAATAAAAGGTCGTTGTTCCTCTTGTTTCGTTTTTCTCTTCCTCATAGCGACAAGAACGGTCCCGTCGAACAGACGTAACTCCATCCGTATAGTTGTCGTTATCAGCTCAACAACACTGTAGACGAGGAGGATAAAAATTACAGGATAGAGCGGAAATGCGAAAGTGTTTCCTTTTCTCCATCCATTTTTCACTTTGTTGCTGTTTTTAATTATTCTTGATTATCGTTCTATTTAATTTGTTTTTGTTTTTATTTGAAATTTTTTTATTGATATTATTTTTCGCTTTTCATTTTTCTTAGTTTGATTTTCAATATTTTAACTATTTTTATTTTCATTTCTGCTATTTTTATTCATTACATATATGCTCCTTATTAACTGCTGCGTAATCAACTTTAACATTTTATTTTAATTACCATGCAACTTATGATTGACAGATCGTGCGGGCAACTTCCGTCCGCTACTTTCGTCCACGCCACTCGAGCCAAGAAAGGCTTGCGTCCTTAAGCAGGGACCCTACTTTAAGAAGAGCCGTGCGTGACATAACTCGGATTTTTGTCTCCTGTGATTATTTGTGGTTGACCTACTCGCGTTACGGCGTGGTCTAGTGACTAGGATATCTGGCTTTCACCCAGATGGCCCGGGTTCGATTCCCGGCGTCGGAATGTGCGTTGGTCTCATGGTGTAATGGTTAGCACTCTGGACTTTGAATCCAGCGATCCGAGTTCAAATCTCGGTGAGACCATTTGTTTTTGCTTTTGAAACCTCGCTCTGACGACAGCTGCAGGTACGCGCGCTCTTTTCTCTTGAGTTATCCTAGTCAACGTTTTTCTGCAACTTTTTCATATGGACGGCTAGAATGAAGTAAACAATTTGCGCATGATTCAAAGCAAGAACGATATTTTTTTATCGTAGGAAACCACCAAGTAAACAATAACAATTCCATGCCTAGGTCAAAAAAACATGTTTTATTTTAGAGACTGTTTTGCAAAGCACTACCGTTTGCTCATGGTGTAATGGTTATAGCACTCTGGACTTTGAATCCAGCGGTACGAGTTCAAATCTCGGCCAGGCCTGTTTTTGTTTTGTTTTTAATCTAGCTCTGACAATAGCTGCAGGATACGTCCGATCTCGGCAGTTGAGTTATCCAAGTCCACGTTTTTCTGCAACTTTTTCAGATACACGGCTGAAATGAAATATGGGAACCCAAGCTGGATGGATGGATGGATGGATGGAAACAACTTTTATTAGAAAAAAAAGGAAAGAAAAAATATTCCAGGGTTGTCTCCTACTGGTCCAGGAGTCCACGGGCTTGTGCCTCACATAAGGCCCGATCCACCGGCCATTTCTGGCCGGCGGGCTGAGCGGTTCGTAAAGCAGCCTCCCAGGAAGAATGAGTGGGATTGGGGATGGGGGGTACTGCCAGTGGGGAAGGACATTCCCAAAGGTAGTGGAAAAGTGTGGATCTGGGCACGCCACAGGTGTTACAATGAAAAGGAAAGGTGGCGTGAAAGCATGAGAGACGGTAGGATAAAATAAAGCAGCCCGTTTGTAATTGTCGCCATGTGGCGCTGGATAACGGCGACAAAGTACTGTGGGGTGGTGGTAACGTCATGCGGCTGAGTTTGTAGAATGCGGTGATTTGATGATATGTATAAAGGACCGATGGAGCCTCTTGCGCAGGGTTGAGTGCCTGATCGTCCGGGGTCCGGCAGGAGAGTTCTCGGGCCAGCGCATGAACGCGCTCATTACCGTGGATCGAGGCAGAGTAACCGTTCGGTCGAGAGAGGTGGCTGTGGCAACAATACGGTGTGTGGCCGGCGTCGCCACGCCCTTTAGGTAGTGGCGGTATGCGGCCTAGGAATCTGTACAAACTTCGGTTATGTTTTTGTCAATGGTGGAGTGGGCGAGCGCAAGTGCGATGGCGGCTCCTTCCGCCTCTGCAGGTGAATTAGTTCGGATAGTGGCGGCGGCCCCCAAAGTGCCGTCTTCATAGGCTGCGACTGCCGTGAATAATCCTAGTTTAGAATTTTCTGCCACGTCGACATAAAGGATATCGGAGCGGTTGCTGTATGTTTTGGTGTAACAGCTCGCTCGAGCCTGCCGCCTACCCTGGTGGAGGCTAGCGCTCATGTTGCGCTGTAGGGGCTTCTGATATATGTGATCCTTCGTGCGCAGAGAAATCATGTAAGGTGTAGGTCTTGTTGGGGTGGGAATGGGTGGAGTGAGACGGAGCTGCCGCTGTAGGCATTGTCCTGTTTCCGTGCGAGTCAGGTGGACTAATTGCTTGGTGCTTTGAGCCTCTATTAATTCGATTGTGGATACCAGTGGCCAGGAGGCGTTTCGTGCTAACCGTCCGTGGAAGACGTAGGGCGGAGGTGAGAGCCGTGCGTATTAGGATGTCTGCCTGTTGCGTTGTGGCGCTGAGTGAGTATGTGGTATGTGAGGTGGTATGTAATGCGGCTGATGATTAATGCATTAGTCATATTGAGGGTATCGCGTTCAGACAGCCCATGATTGCGTGCTGCCACCCGCTTGATTAGTGCAGCCACCTGTTTGGTCTCTCTTTGCAAGAGCTGAAGGGTGGCGGTAGCATCGAGTGTGTTGTTAATGAGAAGGCCGAGAATCTTCATCTGAGACACAATGGGCACTGGATTCCCGTACATGTGCAGTTCAATAGGGGGTCACTGGGCAGGGGTTTCAGCTGCAAGAGTTCCGATTTATTTGGAGAGCAACGGAGGCCTGTGTTTGCTAATTGGATGGTGGTGATGAAGGGCGAGAAGTACATCTTGGTCTGATGCACTTTCATGGGCTGTGTTGTGCTGTTGTAATATCTTTGCTGTCCTCCCGGCCGGTGGACTTTGGTTTGGTTCAATTTGGGCCGATGCTCATTCCTGGGTTGATGCTCGGTCTTGTGCTCCTACTCAGTCTTGTGCTTCAGAGAAGTCTTTTGCTTCTGCTCAGTCTTTTGGTTCTTCTGCAGATCGAAAAGAGTGCTCTGTGCAGCAATTTCATCAGGATGGCGTCGGATTGTGGCTTCATCTGTTTTGCCTCTCTTTTTCCATCTTTTGCTGTAATTCTGTCTTGCTGGACAGTTTGTGTCAATGGTGTTGTGGTTGGATGTGCCACAGACGATGCAGTGCTTTTTGCAATCGACATGTCCTGGTTGAGGATTGCGTATTCCGCCATTGTAGAACCTTTTCTCCTGCGGAGTGGGGCAAATGTCCGCTCGGTGTCCTGATCCGGAGTTCCCGGGTTCTAACCCGACCGCGGCGGCTGCGTTTCGGTGGAGGTGAAACGCTGAGGCGCCTGTGTGCTGTGCGATGTCAGTGTACGTTAAAGATCCTCAGGTGGTTGGAATTATTCCGATGCCCTCCACTACGATACCTCTTTCTTTCTTCCTTCCTTCTTTTCATTCCCTCCTTTATCCCTTCCCTTACGGCGCGGTTCAGGTGTCCGCCGATATGTGAGACAGATACTGCGCCATTTCCTTTCCCCAAAAAACCAACCCAGTCTGCGTTATGATGGAGGCGAAACGCTAAGGCGCCCGTGTGCTGTGCGACGCCAGTGAACGTTAAATTAGTAGTAGTAGTAGTAAGTGGTTTTATTAAAATAATAATAAAAAGGAAGGAAAAGGTGGTCGAAATTATTCTGGAGTCCTCCACTACGGCATCTCTTTCTCTGTTCTGTCAGTTCCTCATTTACCCCTTCTATTACGGCCCGGTTCAGGTGTCCGCCGATATGTGAGGCAGATACTGCCCGCCACGGTGGCTCAGTGGTTAGGCATTCGGCTACTGATCCGGAGTGACCGGGTTCGAACCCGACCGCGGCGGCCGTGTTTTTATGGAGGAAAAACGCTAATGCGCCCGTGTGCTGTGCGATGTCAGTGCACGTTAAAGATCCCCAGGTGGTCGAAATTTTTCCGAAGCCCTCCACTACGGCACCCCTCTTTTCTTTTCTTCTTTCACTTCCTCATTTATCCTTTCCCTTACGGCGCGGTTCAGGTGTCCGCCGATATGCGAGACAGATACTGCGTCATTTCCTTTCCCCAAAAAAACAATTATTGTTATTATTTCCTTTCCCCAAAAACCAACTTTCATTTTTTTTAACTCTAGCTTGGGGGCGCGACGCCAGCGCCGCAACGGCGAACCATGGAAAGTCGGGGCGCGCGCGGCACCGCTCGTATAATATAATAATTGGTTTTGGGGGGAAAGGAAATGGCGCAGTATCTGTCTCATATATCGTTGGACTCCTGAACCGCGCCGTAAGGGAAGGGTAAAGGAGGGAGTGAAAGAAGAAAGGAAGAGAGAGGTGCCGTAGTGGAGGGCTCCGGAATAATTTCGACCACCTGGGGATCTTTAACGTGCACTGACATCGCACAGCACACGGCCGCCTTAGCGTTTTTCCTCCATAAAAACGCAACCGCCGCGGTCGGGTTCGAACCCGGGAACTCCGGATCAGTAGTCGAGCGCCCTAACCACTGAGCCACCGTGGCGGGTCGGCCGTGGCTAGCTTTGGTGTGCACGTGCAACGGGCGAGGTGCGCGAGGCGCAATCTTCGCGATGACAGAAGCGGTCCCGCCGAAGCAAAACGGAGGTGTATTGTTGTGTCGGGATGCTGTGATGCTGGTGCCACGCCTGTGGTTCGGCACCAGTCACACGCGGCACCACATTCGCGTCCCATCTCTTACGATTGTAAAGCTAATATTCTCACGGAAATAAGGTACAAGTGCTCCTGAGAATAAATTACATGAGCAGTACTCCTAGTTTGAAGTTTTGCCCTTGCCAATGGGGCCACGGAATAGCTCCACCTAGTATTGTGAGAGGAAGGGGCCAATAAGGCCCCAGCCCATTCACCTCTCTGCAACCTGTTAGTGTTTTTTACCACCACCGCCACCATGAGTCAGCGAGCGAGTTATGTCCCAGCGCGCGGAGCATGTCCGTAATTTCTTTCCAGTCGACTATACTCGCCGACAGTTTTTTGCGGCTATGCAGTGGAAGCTACGAGGGCGAGGCGAATGGCTTTCACAAGCGCGCTCTTATCACGCTCTCACGAGGGAGAGAGCTACGCGTTTAAGCTGGCGCCGCGCGCCCGTAGCTTACTCAGCATAGCCACAAAAAGCTGTCCCGGAGTATAGCTTGCTTGGCCGTGTACTAGCTCCGTGGAGCGAAAACCCGTCTCTCTCTTTCTGTCTCTCTTTTCTTCTCTCTCTCTCTCTCTCTGTATGTGTGCGTGACGCGCGCGCGCGCGCGCGTGTGTGTTGAAGTAAAGGTCGTTCAAGTAAAAGCAAGCATCTATAGTTTTCCTCAAGCAGGGAGCGAATTTAGCCAAAAGAGAAAGGCGTCTTTTACTCATTTGTGCGTTCTCTCTCCAGGCACCCTTCCAAGCGCCTTGCTATAGTTTTTGGATCCAAGCATGATGGTAAGATCTTTCAGTGCACTGGAAGTCGTCATCTGACTTCTATATATATATAACACGGGGCCGTCCTTGCAGAAGACACGGCCTTCATGAAAACCCTTTCAGGAGATGCAAGGGATCTCTCCGTTCCCTTCCTACCCCTACTCTTTATCTGCCTTTTAAATAATTTTTGAATTCAGCGATTTGCACCTGACATGTCCTTGCTAGGCGTTTTCTTGTGCTTTCGTAGAGTGTCTCAAATACTTCTGACTGCTACGATTGCGTGTGTGCGTTGTGTATTTATCCCCTCCTTTCGTAGCGTCCCTCGGGTCTGCTGCGTTTTAAAACAAATAAAAAAATAAAATCACTTGGAATCTCTCCTTGTGTGCGTTTCGTCATTAGCAGCAGAAAACAGTGTGATTTTTTTATTTTTACCGTACCGTTACATCCGTTAATTCTTATAAGTACGACTGGTGCCACCTCAGTTCCTGAAGATTCGCACCGGCCATGACAACGCCTCCCTATGGAATTGCTCTTGGAACCTTTGAAAGAGCCAGTCTACATGTTTCCGTTCCTCTAAAGAGAAGTGTTACTACCTAGCAGATAAATCGCGCACCCACATATAGTTACCGGCAATTATTTCATCAAAGGGCAGCTGGTCACGGCTGTCAAAACGTTCGTTTCGTTCCCCGCAGGTTTTCTATTGTCCACGTCGGTCGAAGGCCGACACCATGCTGTCTCTGTAGTCAGAGTGCGCGTGGAACTGCATGTTTTCATCGGTGATGAGCCTTCCGCTATTGGGTGCTTTCTGTCCCCAACCTTAATACAGCAAACATTAATACAGGTAGTGAATAAAATGATAGTGGATGGGAAAGTCCCCGACGAATGGCGATTAAGTAGAATGAACATGATATATAAGGGAAAGCGGGACAAAGCTGTCGTAAGTAACTACCGTCCCCTAACAGTGACATCTGTGGTGTACAGGGTGGTGATGCATATTATAAAGGACAGATTGCAGGCATGGGTGGAGAACGAGGGGGTGCTAGGGGAGTTACAAAATGGGTTCCGGAAACAAATGAGGTTGGACGACAACCTGTTTTCATTGACGAAGTGTATAGAGATTGCTGAAAAGGAACACAGGCCCCTATGGCTAGCATTTCTGGATATTAAGGGAGCCTACGACAACATTATTCAAGAGTATCTATGGGACATACTGGCCACATTGGATGTGGAAGATGGTGTAATTAATGTTTTATAAGACATATATAAATATATATATATATATATATATATATATATATATATATATATATATATATATATATATATATATATATATATATATATATATATATATATATATCAGCAGACAAGTTAAAGGAAATGAGGGGCCCGTTTGACAAATTTATGAAGGGAGCGAACAGTCACCGAAACCAAGGTGCATAGGGGAACGTCTAAGAATTATTATCCTACTGATAAGCATAACACATTAAAAAAAAAAGAAAAAAATTAACGTTCCCCTATGCACCTTGGTTTCGGTGACTGTTCGCTCCCTTCATAAATTTGTCAAACGGGCCCCTCATTTCCTTTAACTTGTCTGCTGATAGCTTAACGAGGGTCTCGGTTCTGGCAGTCTTAATGCCAAAGGTAGCATAAGAGGGCTCTCGCACAGTTTCCGCCCTCGCCGTTAGATGACGTTCTACGTCACGCTCGCGGTATTACAGGACGTGCTACGTCCGCCGCTATGGTCGAGGGTGGCGCTGGTGAACACTCTCAAGGCTCGCTTACACCCAGTAAACATAAATACCCACGAGAGCAGCAGATTGGACAGCCGTCGCCGTAGCTCAGTTGGTAAGAGCACCGGACGCGATATTCGGAGGTCGTGGGTTCGGATCCCACCGGTGGCATGGTTGTTTTTTCTGCTGCTTTATAAGTAATTTTCTTTAAGCAATTTATTAATCTAAGAATTATTATCCTACTGATAAGCATAACACATTAAAAAAAAGAAAAAAAATTAACGTTCCCCTATGCACCTTGGTTTCGGTGACTGTTCGCTCCCTTCATAAATTTGTCAAACGGGCCCCTCATTTCCTTTAACTTGTCTGCTGATAGCTTAACGAGGGTCTCGGTTCTGGCAGTCTTAATGCCAAAGGTAGCATAAGAGGGCTCTCGCACAGTTTCCGCCCTCGCCGTTAGATCACGTTCTACGTCACGCTCGCGGTATTACAGGACGTGCTACGTCCGCCGCTATGGTCGAGGGTGGCGCTGGTGAACACTCTCAAGGCTCGCTTACACCCAGTAAACATAAATACCCACGAGAGCAGCAGATTGGACAGCCGTCGCCGTAGCTCAGTTGGTAAGAGCACCGGACGCGATATTCGGAGGTCGTGGGTTCGGATCCCACCGGCGGCATGGTTGTTTTTTCTGCTGCTTTATAAGTAATTTTCTTTAAGCAATTTATTAATCTAAGAATTATTATCCTACTGATAAGCATAACACATTAAAAAAAAAATTAACGTTCCCCTATGCACCTTGGTTTCGGTGACTGTTCGCTCCCTTCATATATATATATATATATATATATATATATATATATATATATATATATATATATATATATAAAGGTACTAGAGTGCTTATAAAATGGAAAAAAAAGGTATCAGAGCCTGTAGAGATACAGCGGGGGCTTAGGCAAGGATGTCCTCTGTCTCCTTTGTTGTTCATGTTGTACCTGCAAGGGTTGGAGACCAAGCTAGAGAGGAGCGGACTGGGCTTCAACCTTTCTTTTTTCAAGCAAGCAGAATTGATTAAACAGTCATTACCGGGACTAATATACGCCGATGACATAGTGCCAATGGCTGACAGCAAGGAAGATTTGCAGAAGTTGATACACATATGTGGTACAGAGGGAGATAGATTAGGTTTCAAGTTTAATAAGGAAAAAACTGCAGTCATGATATTAAATGATGAGGTCGGCGAGCATAGAATACAGGAGTTCACGCTAGAAATAGTGGATGAGTACAAGTATCTTGGGGTGTGGATAAATAACGGTGTTGAGTATCTGACACAGTATGAAAAATATGTAATGAATAAAGGTAGTAGGAATGCAGCTGTCATGAAAAATAGGGCACTGTGGAATTACAATAGGTATGAAGTGGTAAGAGGAATCTGGAAAGGGGTGATGGTTCCTACCCTGACTTTCGGTAATGCGGTCCTGTGCATGCGACCAGATGTTCAAGCAAGGTTAGAAATTAAACAGCGCGGCGTAGGGAGGCTAGCTTTGTGAGCACATGACAATACACCAAATCAGGGGGTACAAGGTGATATGTGATGGGCGTCGTTCGAGAGCAGAGGAGCTAGCAGTAAGATAGCATTTGAGGAGCGATTGAGAAAAATAAGGGAAAAGCAATGGGCTAGGAAAGTTTTCAGATACCTGTATATAAGGAATGTTGATGCGAAATGGAGAAAGCGGTCTAGAAAATTGACAAGCAAATATCCGGATAGCAGTGGGGGGGGGGGGGGCAAATCAGCAGTTATATGTTAACAAAAAGGTTAAAGAAACAGAGAGAGCTTTGTGGAAAACAGGGATGCTGACGAAATCAGCACAGGGAACATAAAGGGTTTTTAAGCAGGAAATTGCCAAAGAAAATATCTATGATAAATGTAGGGGAAGCTTTTTGTTGTTTGAGGCCAGGACGGAAGTTTTGCGGACTAAGACATATAGAGTCAGGTACCACGAGATAACGTTGTGCGTTTCGTGCGGAGAGGAGGAGGAAACGGCTGAACACTTCTAGAGGCGAAATTCTAGACGCCCGTGTACTGTGCGATGTCAGTGCACGTTAAAGAACCCCAGGTGGTCGAAATTTCCGGAGCCCTCCACTACGGCGTCTCACATAGTCTGAGTTGCTTTGGACGTTAAACCCCTATAAACAAAACGTAAACCAAACTTTTCTGTAAAGGGCTTCACCCTACAGTGGAAAGCAGCGGGGCTGCTATACAAGGCACTGGGGTTTAAGGACAGGGAAGGGAAAGTATATTTTAAGAGGGTAGAAGTGACCAAGAGAAGGTTACCTGATTGGTGGCTAAAATCAAGAGAAGAGTAAAATTTCATAAGTCATGGCTAGGTGGCTTGAGCCACCGCCCGATTCAAAGGGTTCAGCCGTATCCATCCATCCATCCATCCATCCATCCATCCATCCATCCATCCATCCATCTGCGTCGCGAAGTGTTGTCCGTAAATATTTAGAGTACCACTCGATCGTTCCAGGTGCGGAAAGATATTTGCACAACTAAAATCAGTGGCAAATAAATGGAAAATTAGGCGGGGAGGGGAGGGGGGGAGGGAAGACCGCCTCCTTGATGTGAGAAATTGTTTGTGAGAAAAGTGCACTGTCTCGTTTTTTTTTCTTTCTAACGAAGAAAGCCCAAGGAATGCATCGTGCAAACAGGACCGCCACCCAACGGCCCCAACCGCCGCCTGCAATAGTTGCCGACAAATCCGCCCCAATCCCAATACAGCCCTGCCGCTGAAATTACCGTTACTTTACTGCGTTTGATGCGTCCTACACGTTTAAATTTCCGTTTGCATTTTTATCCTCTAGAAATTTAACTATAATGCGTACACGACCTGGACAGAGAATACTTGAAAGATAAACGCTTGAGACTGTTCACGTCTTGTTATCGTTTGTTCGCGCGCGCGTGGCCCCCTGGCATGTTCGCGGCAACTCCATCCATGCACAACGTGCTGGACCACCAACGTGCCTCGATCGTCACCTTGCTATGCTCCACAATCGTATACGCACACAGTCATCCCACTAACTACGTGGATCATTAATGCTGCCTCGCGACGTTACCATGCAGTCAGATAGACAGTTATCTATATAGCTGCGTGCTTTCAGCACGCTGATAGAGAAAAAGCCCTGGTTTGACTTGAAAAGCTGTGTGGAATGAAACTTTTGAGTCGTGTGCGTCTCATTAGTCGAATAATTGTCTATCATTCCTCCCTTACTCAAGACCACCGTGGTATGGTTCAGTAAAATGACAGGAATACACCAAACGAGCAACGTTAAATAAATGGGTGAAAAACAACTACTGCCGAAATCACGACGCCCTCAACAAAGCGCGAATTAGCGTGGATGCAATAGCGTTTAACCACGTTCACAGGAAAAGCACGTTCGTTAGAGAATAAGATCATACTCCGCGGAAGTTGCCTGTTGCAGAAAAGAAACTCCGGCCAGTTGCCAGTGCTGCCTACACCCTGCTGTAGGACCACTGCTTTGAACACCCTCTCCGAAAAAAATAACAATGACGATTCCCCGCCCCACTTGTGAATGAATTGGCTCGCGATGGCTGCGCTAACGTGCTTTGGCTTCGTGTTTATCAAATCGCCTTTAAGAGTGATGGCCTGAATTGCCTTTACGGTATGTTTTTTGAGGGATATAACGCTCGGGGTAACCCATAAATAAAGAATAACGATGGTGAGAGCCCACTTTGGCAAGATTAATGTGTTTCATTACGTTGTAGAAACTGCTTGTGTCTTTCGGGTGTGAATTATTAACGACGCATATCATTCCCTGATATCATTCGATATGCAATGCGAAATAATCACAACAGACGCCTCTGTTTGTTCCTTCCGATTACTCTGTCTGTACAAGAGTGGGAGCTTCGCAGAGCGCTGCCGCTGGCCCTCGGCATATTCGAGCTTAGTCCCTCCTGCCAATCCTGCTTTCCCACCCCACCCGAGAGGACTGGGAGGCTGCCCTGCTCGGCTGCTCAATCCTCCAGGACCAACGAGTCCTGGTGACAAGAGCCCTGGCCGCCGCGGAAGCCACAGGGGTCCCGCACTAGGGATTCCTCCCTAGTGATTGTGAGGGCCGGGCCCTTCAGTCCCGGTCCAAGCAATGCAATGCCTCTTTGTAAACAGTACCATTAAACGTTCAACACCAGCACCTCTTCCAGCGAGAAAAACAATTTCGGCAGGAACACTTAATGCTGCTTACGTGTGGGAATGCGAAAGCCTTAAGGGCGGCCCACATGGAGCGAATTCTCTCAGCGAACTTAGCGCGGCAAACTCCAGCACGGCTTGACGGCGACGCAACGCAGCCGAGCTGAACTACATACGGCGGAAAACAGGCGGCTGCCGCCACACCACTGCCGCAGCGATTTGAGTGCTGCTAGAAACGGTGTAACTCTATGTACTGAGTGAAATGCCAAAAAGAGCAGTTCGTATTTGCAATTATTTCATTAATTATAAAATCGCGACAAAGAGGTCGAGTAATTCTTTGTCACCCTTTCTGAAGACAAATCGTTAACCTCTTTGAACCTCCCGCGCTTTCTGGCGTCAGACAACGCGTACTGGCTAAACCTAGCAGCTCTGAAAATCCAGAAGCAATATGAAAATTTGGCACTTTTCATCGCTGAAAATATGTGGTGTGAACATCTTCAGGCAAAGCGAAAGCTTCGTGTTCCTTTCGTCAGCTGCGAACGTGAGGCACAGCGTAGCGGCAACGACGAATTGGTGGTGAAGCGAGAGGCCCCGCTCCGATGGGCGCTGCCATGTTGCCCGGCAGGTGGGAGTCCGCTCGGAGAAGATAAAAGGCCCGGCTTGATCGGCGGGGAACAGCCTCGGAAGGCCGCTTCGCCAGTTTCGAAGCTTACGCTTCACTACGCTAGGTACAGCCTAGTTCGCCATGCGTTGCCGGTTGACCTTCAAGTCAGCCAGATGTCAAGTGGCCTTACCATAGCTTCGTTCGATTCAGAACTGGTTCCCAGCACCAATTCTGAAGAAGTGCCGCTGGTGCCGGCCAGGGGCCGCGCGTTGCAGTTCCTCTTCTGTGGTGGAGGTGCAGTTCAAGCCCCTCAATGGATCAAAAGTAACGCAAAGCTTTGAACTCGCCGGCTTCATTCCTCTCCAAGCGCGCCGCGGGTAATCGAGCCTCCCATTGGCCGAGGCGCCGGAGTCACGTGTTAGCGCGCGCTGTTTTGCTCCGCAGCAGACGGCGGCGCCATTGTTGTTGTTGTTCGCCATTGCCGGGGTGGGAGTCGAGCTTCGTTTTCTTTTTGTGCAACAGTTTTGGCGGGAAGAGTTTTTCCATCTTTGACGGCGCCCACGCGTTGCGGCGATGCCGAGCTTCGGTTGTGCGTATGAATGCAACAACCGAGGAGGCAGTGGGAGATTTTTTGTAATTCCGCATGGAAAAAGCAAAGCGGCTCGCCGAAAGGTTTGGATGCACAGTATCGGCCGGTAAAACTTCGATAATGTCCTGGGTCCGCCACTTTGTGTGGTGAGTGGCCGTTCTTCAGTTTTCAGTCGTGTTTTTGTTTTTCGAGTGATTTGGCGCGAAGCGCGAACGACTGCAATCGTTCTTCGCAGTAAATGCTGCTTGCCATAGTTGTAGATGGACTCGTTCGCTCGTAGGCTGCGAAAGCTGTGCTTCTTGTTGTCTTATGCCCACTGTGCCAGCTCTGCTAGATTCTGCAGGTGCAGCTTTGATGTTGCGCGCATTTCGTGGCGTGTCGACGTGGTTGCAGTGAGACTCGTTAGCAGGCTCGACTCGACAGTTACGCTTCATATTGTTCGAGCCCCCATGTTTACGTTGCTCGCGTTGGGGTCTAGCTTCCATCTTGCGCACTGCTGCAGGAATTTTTGTCGCAGTGACTCCTTCGCTTACGAACCCCATATTAAACAGGAGGTTCTCGCTCCTTGATACCCGCTGTACATGCTGCTCACAATATATGTCTGGCTTTTATGTTGCGCGCATTACTTGCCGTATGTGACTCGTTACAGATGGACTCCTTCGCTCACGAATTCGATAGTAAAAGGGCGGTTCTTGCCGTTTGAGCCTACGCTGTTCATGTTGCTCGCGGTGCAGGTCTATCATTCATGTTTGGCGCATCGCTGGACATATTTGTTTTCTTGTAGTTGGACTCCGTCGCTCACGAACTCGGTGCCAAATTGGTGGTTTTCGCTGTTCATGCTGCTCGCGATTCCTAAACGAACCAACCTGTTTGCTTCAGAGAGAACTGAGTAAATTAGAGTTTTGATTTTTCAGCATTTTAGTTTTTTTTTGTCGCACCCTACTTCGACCGAAAGCGATTAACTGCGGCAGTCCAGGCTACTGCGCGTTAGGCATGGAGATTCCAAGAGGGAAGGCAATGTTCTCTTACAAGCCATTATTGCATATGCTGACCCAAGATGATAATCAGCTGAACAAGCAGCATTCGACTGACTCATGCGGCGCTGTGGTTGCTCACGAAACAGCGTTAAAATGCCTTTTTTGGTTGCTGTTAATCAGCCCAAACTATTAACCCTACATCAAAATTCGGATCACAACCGTGTTACAGTGCGCAAATATAGGGCTTCGTATTCGCCTATATACAAACATTACGTGGCTACCGTCAGTCGGATATTTTTAACGGTAGCCTTCGAGGTGTCTGAGGTATATTAACTCCGAAATAATCTCCAAGCTTTCCTGCGCAAAAATCATTGAAATTCAGACGAGTAATCAGCTACTCACTGAATAGCACAGCCCGTTGCACGAGCGAACCCACCTTTGCGAGAATATATTATCGGAGCATTAAACCGCCATCCGTGCAAATAAAGCCTAGGCCGCACATCTAGTTGCACGTCGGTCGACTTCCTCTTTGCGGAGTTAAATTTTTAATAAGATTGGGCAAAAGACGCCGGTTGACAAAAACAACTTCGAGACATTCACTATAGTGCCGCGAGCTCGCTCGCTCACTTCACTTCCACCATGTCCACCACGATCAAAGCGATCGCAGTACGAAAAGTTCCGATAGAGCAGTGCAACGTGGATCGGGGCAGTTATTTGGGTAATTTTTGCACCTCCCATGCCATGCGTTCGAATAAGAGGCAGAAAATGCGACAACAGATTGATTCGGGCGCGGTCCGCTACGCGCCAAAGCGCGAGCGTTGGGAACACAACGCGCTGAATGCATTCACTGTAGTGCCGCGAACCCGCTCGCGCACGCAATTTCAACGTACACTTCGCAATCAAAGCGATCGCAGGACAAAAAGTTTCGATAAAGCACCGCAGCGTTGGTCGCGTCAGTTATTTCAGTAACTTAATTTTCGATCTTTCATGTCATCATGTCATTTCTACCGAAGCCAAGGCAAAAAAAAAAGCAACACAAAATTCATTCGGGCGCGCGGCCTGCTGCGCGCCAGAAGGCGAGCGTTGGGAGCGTCTGCTAGCATCCCCCTGTCTAGGTGCCGCCACCGTCGGCGCCCAGGAGTAGCCGAGAGGAGGAGCGCCGGCACAGGAGGAGGAGAGGGGAGATGCGGGTACCGTCCCAGGCACCTTAAATACTGTACCCTCCGTGTAGCAGGAGTTCAGGCCACCCGTGAGCAAAGCGCACGTTTGGCGTACGCCAAACAATCGGCCGCTCTGTTACCTCTGCGGGGAGTCCGGCCACATCCTCCGCCACTGCCCTTAACGGCCGTGGCTTAGCTTGGTTAAGCCTCTGGATTGCGAAGCTTCTCGTTCTTCTTCCGTCTCCGTAGCTCGCTGATGCTTCCTCTTTGCATTCTGCCGAGCTGCCTTGTTCGTAGGCACCACCGTAACATCTGGCTGTATGACTGCCTTGGCGAGAGGAGCGGAGCTGTTTTATACAGCTGGTGTGACGTCACTCTGACCGTAGCGCCCCTGGTGAGAGGAGCGGGAGTTAGGCCACCGTTGGTGGCTACCACATCGCCTCGCGACGGCGTGAGATGGGGCCCCATTTTTACACAGCTGGTGTGACGTCACACCGACCGTAGCGCCCCTAGTGAGAGGAGCGGGAGTTAGGCCGCCGTTGGTGGCTACCGCCTCGCCTCGCGACGGCGTGAGATGGGGCCCCGTTTTTACACAGCTGGTGTGACGTCACTCTAGGTCACGTGGTGTGACGTCACGCAGCGAGGTCACGCTAAAGGTCAATGGTGCCTACCACCGCCTCGCCACGGAACGGGCTGAAGTGCGACCTAAAGTAGTGTTGCTTCGCAATAAAAAAGCAACACAAAATTCATTCGGGCGCGCGGTTGCGCGCCAGAAGGCGAGCGTTGGGAGCGTCTGCTAGCATCCCCCTGCCTAGGTGCCGCCACCGTCGGCGCCCGGGAGGAGCCGAGAGGAGGGGCGCCGGCACAGGAGGAGGAGAGAGGAGATGCAGGTACCGTCCCAGGCACCTTAAACAACTCCTTAACACAATTCAACATAGTGGCGTGCTGCGACGACAGTGTGACATTCCTTGTGTGCTGCGAGGTTCCGCGTTCCACGGCGCGGCGTAGACGGAGACCCAGATGACAGCGGCATCATCAATTACCCAGCCATGCTCTTTGAGTGACGACCAGAACAACCGGTCCCGCCGGTTTCCGCCGCGGGGAAACAGGCTTTATCCTCCCCAATTTGCGTGGCCGTTCCAGGTGCGGCCCTCCCGGGCACATTCCAGGACAAGGGAGCTGTCAGCGGGCCAGAGCGCGCCGTACCACTGCCGACGCTATGCGCTACCGCGAAGACAACATTCTTTCCCTCCTTCCCCTTTCGACGTGGGCTATCGCCGGGAAGGCACCCACAGCTTCCCGCCGTGCCTCGTGAACAAAAGCGCATTCCCAGAAGGGCCGTGACGGACACCTGTCATGGCGGACAGGCAGTACTCGCCAAGAATGTGGAAAGACAGGCGCTAGTGAATTAGCTCCGAAGAGAGAGCCTGTGTATGCTCTCACTTGAGAGAGAGTGGTGGCGTTTTTGTTGTTTATTTAGTTTGTATTGTTAACAGACTCTGGGTTCGAGGCTAAGCCCAACCCAAGAGGTTGTCCCCATCTCGCATGTTATTTTGGATTGGAGAATTGATGCTTTGGGCGGGCCACTGGAAATGACCGCCCTTAGTCCTTTGTTAATCAAGTGCTTAAAAGCACATGTAAACGGATGCAGTCCAGTCTGAGCTGGGGCTCCATGCTTAGCATGTAATGTGATGCTACTTAGGCACTAACCTGCCCGGTCGATGAGTAAAGTAGTGCAAAGTTTGTTCTTTTGTAAATTCAGTTCTGCTTTTTCCAGTTTAACTCTCTGTATATGTATGTTGTAAAATTATGCTCTGCTGTCATCATCTACAAGCTCGCCTCCTGTTCATCTTCCAAGCCGAACGACACGAGAGGAAGGGTTTGTGAACCATCCTCGAAGAAACGGACGACTATTGAAATTCTACTGCATACACGCTCAGGACGACATCGTTCGCCAAGAGGGCCTTCAGCGCCGAAGCCCGACGGCGTGCAGCTTCTGCCAGCAACCGCTCGAGCCCAACTCCGGAGCCACTCCATCGCCCCCATGAAGTCGTCGGCACGTAAGCTCGGACGCCCCAGCCTCTGATGTATAACCTTAATCATGTGTAATTATTGAATATACCTGTTTGTTTAAACTGAGCCATACGGTGTCTCTTTGCCTCTCCGTCCCGTGTGGACCTGCGCATTATGGGGGTCATCACACTGGTGTCAGAAGTGGGGTCTCAAAAGCAAATGTCCTCTGAATGCTGTGACATTCATGACTTCAAAATTGTAATCAAAAGGGAATCACGGGACTGATTGTGGGACTTTTACCCCCATTTGAGAGGCTTGAGGCACTGGAGGGCTTGAAAAAAAAAATGACTGTATCTGAGGGAGCTCCCACTCCACAGCCGTCGCTCGGAGCAAGCATGCTGGCATTAGGAAGCGTCATTCCGACGTTTACGGGAGATAAGACAGGGGTTCCAATCTGCGATTTCTTTTCCATGCTAGAAGAGATTGGGAAAATGGGGGGATGGTCCGATGCTCAAATGCTGGGAATGGCGAGGTGTAAGATGGCAGGAGCTGCTCATGATTTTGCCTGGCGAGACGAAAAAGTAAAATCCACAAAATCATTTGCGGAATTTAAGAAGCTCGCGTTTGAGCATTTCGACACTGAACCACGTCACGTGCGGGTACAGAGGTTCCGTGACGCCGGACAGATGGTAGGGGAGGACGTGCGAACATTTGCGTCGCGGCTTCAGCGCCTAGCACGCGATACGTTAAGCAGGGAGGAGGAAGGAGACCAGCTAAGGAAGAAATACGCGGAGGATATACTTAAAGAGGAAATGACCGCTTTGTTCGTGGCTGGTCTGCAAGACCCCGTGCGCCGGTTCGTGCTCTCGCGCAAGCCGAGCAATTTCGACCAAGCCGTGGAGGCCGCATTGGATGAGGAACGAAATGAGGCGTTAACGACAGCCGCAGCGAGAGTACGCGTCATAGAGAGAGCGGTGCTCAACCATGAGGTTGCTCTCTTGACAGAGCGGTTAGATCGCTTGGAACAGCTGCTAACTCAGCAGGTAGAACGCCAGGTTGAAGCGCGCGCTCAACAGCGCCCATTCGCTGGAAACCGGAGACCGCCACAAAGCTACAGGCGCGGTATGCGAGATTTTGAAGAAATCGTATGCTTCGCTTGCCAGGGTCGCGGACACATCGCCAGGTTCTGCCAAAACGTGCGCCGTGGGGAGCCACAAAGAGAAGCAGGCGAGACACGCCCTAAGCAAGCCGACAGCGGGGCTCCAGATACCGAGACAAAAAACTAGTTAGTCCTCCCCAGCCTGAGGAGCGTGGGGAGGGAGCAGTAGATGATGAGGAGGTGGTAGTTTGTGTGGCCGACGAGGCATGCCCTGTTGTGCGTTGCAAGTTAAATGGTTGTTGCATGGAATTGTTGATAGATACGGGGTCAAAGGTGACATTGCTTAAGGAGAGCAGTTTTAACACGCTTCGAAGGAAGGGGGACCGCGAGGTGTTGGAAGCGTCTGGTGGTATGGCAACCAAATTTGTAGGCATAACGGGGGATCCTCTTGGCATAAGTGGACTCTACCGGTTACACTTCTCTCTCGGCGGAATTGCATTGGAGCACCCCTGCTACGTATGCCCGGACACGGTGTCTCTGCCAAACGGAGTGTCAGGTATATTAGGGCAGGATTTTTTGAGAAAAGGGAAGGTAGTAGTCTCATTCTCTGAGGAAGAGGTTAATGCGGGCGGCTCAAAAGTTCCGTTTTTGAACAGGAGAGGGGCTGAGATTCGCATTACCGATATTGACACCCGTCAAACAGTGGGATCATTGGAGAAGGTATATTCGCGGGTTGCCGTCCGGCTGGTCGAGGAGGCGGTCGTCCTTCCTTGGTCGGAGCACATTTTGTACGCGTTTGTGCCTTCAGATGTAGAGAGCGGCGCCGTGGGAGTGCTTGAGCCGGTCGACTCTCTCAGCAATGGCCTGAAGGCAGCCGCGTGCCTCGTGACAGTAAATGACGCCCACAGAGTGCCCCTACGGGTGGTTAACTGTAGCCAGCAGCCACTGAGCCTTCCCAAGAACAAAACATTGGCTTTCTTCACCTCTGCGATAGAGCAACGTGAGCCCACCGATACGGTACTCGCAACTGTAGAGCATGCTCGTCCTTCGGCTGATCCAAAGGTGTCGTTCGATCTTTCTCACGTAAAATCCAGGGAGAGGGAGGCTCTGGCTGGTTTGCTGAACGACTACTCGGAGGTATTCGCCGCGTCCAACCTGGATTTGGGCTGCTGTGGCGTTATAAAGCACAGGATAGAAACCGGCACTTCATCGCCCGTTTACCAGCGTGCGTACAGGATTCCTTACTCCCAACGTGAGGAGATGGAGCGGCAGGTGCAGGACCTGATTGATCGCGGCATTGTCGAACACTCAAAGTCACCCTGGGGAGCACCAGCACTATTGGTGGAAAAGCCAGATGGCTCGTATCGATTGGTAGTGGACTACCGCAAACTAAATGCCGTAACTCGCATCGATCCATACCCCATCCCCAATATACAGGAGACGCTTTCTCAGCTGGGCTCTGCCAGGTACTTCACGGTAGTGGACATGGCGGCGGGATTCTGGCAGATAGCAATGGATCCGGCAGATGCCGAGAAAACGGCATTCAACACGCCCTCAGGGCACTATGAATGGAAAAGAATGCCGATGGGTCTGGCCAACAGCCCTGCTGTCTGGCAGAGAACCACTGATGTTATCCTGGCAGGTCTTCTGGGGAGGCTGTGCTTCGTGTATATGGATGACATTATCATATACAGTGACAGTTTTGAGAACCATTTGCGCGATATTGAGCAGGTTTTGGTGCGACTAAGAGGAGCGGGTCTCAAGCTGAAGCCCTCTAAGTGCCAATTCCTCAAAAACGAGGTGAAATACCTCGGGCACGTTGTTTCAGCTGACGGCGTGCGACCGGACCCTGAGAAACTAAGGTGTGTCTCAGATTTTCCATCCCCGACTAGCGTCCGCCAGGTCCGGCAGTTTCTCGGCCTGATCGGTTACTACCGAAGGCACATAGAGGAGTTCGCCAAGCTCGCTAAGCCGCTCACCGCCTTAACAGCTAAAAATGTCGCCTTTCGCTGGGACGAAAACGCGGAGAATGCTTTTGGGGCCCTGAAAAGGAAGCTAATGAGTGCACCGCTGTTGCGCCACCCGGATTTTAATTTGCCCTTCGTTATGGCCACAGATGCGTCAAAGTTCGCAGTGGGTGCCGTGCTATCTCAGGTTATCGAGGGCAAAGAACATCCCGTTGCTTTTGCTAGCCGACAGCTGAGCCCCACAGAGCAAAAGTACGGAGCTGCGGAAAGGGAGTGCCTCGCCGTTGTCTGGGCAGTAAAACACTTCAGATGCTACCTTTACGGCCGCAAATTCAAGCAAGTCACAGACTGCCATCCTCTGAAATGGGTGATGAGTGTCAGGGACCCTAGCTCGCGACTCGCTAGATGGAATCTACACCTGCAGGAATACTGCTTTGAAGTTGAGCACAAGTCAGGAAAGACGCATCTGAATGCTGATGCACTCAGCCGCACAGCTGCCGTGGCAGCTATAGATGAGTTTGTCCCCGTAGTCGACCCCGCCGAATTACGCACAGAGCAGTGCAAAGATCCGGACCTGAAGCGAATAATCGAAAGCTTAGAGGACGCACCGTCTCACCCCGAACAGCTAGGTTATTTCATTGGCAAAGACGGCACCCTGTGTCGGCGCACGAGGCCAACCAGGAAAGGGAGACCAGAGAAAACCGCTTGGGAGAGAGTCGTCATACCTCGGTCGTGGACAGAAAGGGTTCTTCGCGCGTTTCACGATGCGCCATGCGCCGGTCATTTTGGCGTAGCGAAGACACGCAGGCGTGTGGAGCGTTTGTACTTTTGGAGTGGCATGCGACAGGATGTTAGAGACTACTGTGCGAAGTGTCATTCCTGTCTCGAAAGAAAAACACCCAAGGGACGAAGACCAGCTCCAATTCAGCCGTTCCCTGAGGTTTCGGCTCCCTTCGAGCGGACAGGTATGGACATAATGAGCCCATTGCCCACGACCACTTCCGGAAACAAGTACATTTTAGTATTTGTCGATCACCTTTCAAAATACGCGGAAGCGGTAGCACTCCCAGATCAGAAGGCAGACACGGTTGCAAGAGCATTTGTCGAACAGATCGTGCTCCGACATGGACCCCCGAGGCAACTCTTGACAGATCGGGGAACGAACTTCGTGTCGCAGCTAATGAGGAGAGTTTGCGAGCTGCTTAAGATCGCTAAGAAGCAGACAACACCGTACCATCCGGCTTGCAACGGCGCGGTGGAGCGACTGAACCAAACCGTGGCCGGGTTCCTGTCGCATTTTGTTTCGCGCGACCAGCGGGACTGGGACTTGTGGCTCCCGTATGCAATGTTTGCCTACAATTCCGCAGCACACGAGAGCACGGGCGAATCGCCATTCTTTCTTCTCTACGGCCGAGACCCGGACCAGCCTAGTGAAGTGCCAGAGGGCCCCCGTCGTGTCCCATACGCTTCACTGGACGACTATAAGGTTGAGCTAGAATCGCGCTTGCAAGTGGCGAGGGACATCGCAAAGGAGTCCTTAAAGAAAGCGGCGAAGCGCAGGAAGGAGGTGCACGATCGCAGTGCTAGAGACGCGCCGTTTGATGTGGGGGACAGCGTGTACATTGAAAACTGCCAAAGGCAGATTGGGCTAGCTCGTAAGTTCCAGACGAAGTGGAGAGGACCGTGCGAGGTTGTCGAGAAGCTTTCTCCGGTAAACTTCAGAGTCCGAGACGTGAACCGGCGTTTGATAAGGATACACGCAAATCGCCTCAAGTCGGCACCGGTTCAGTATTCACGAAATGAGGAAAGGGAAAGCGCGGATTTTGATGGGGACAGAAGTGAAGCGGAGCGCGCAGATAGTTCGCAAGAAACGCCCTCTCCTGCATTTGTTCGGCAGGCGCCCGAGGTGACGGCCGGAATGCCACCGGATTTACTTCATGCATTGCTAGAAGAAGAAGCGCGCGAGGTTGCCGCGCAGATAACGCCAGGAGAGGCTCCTGCCACGAGCCCTCGCGAGTCCCAAAGCAGACAAAGGGGCACAGACTTACTTAGTATGACACATGAAGGCCGATATCCGCTGCGAAATCGGAAAGCTAAGTCGGACTAATGGCGTAAACAGAGCGGAGTTGTGAACTGGTTAGAATTGTGTAATGCCGCAGCTCATAACATTGCTATATGCGTATGTGTTAAGTTATCGGAGTTAATAGTTAAACCTTTCTGTCATTAAGTAACACCTTCACAGGAGAGCATGCGGAGCGCATGCAGAACCTGCCCTACTTCCTTTCGTTATCTATATTTTTGTCTGTGCCGTGATCGTGCTAGAAGTGGGAGCTCCTTTGTAACTGTGGTAAATTTATTTCGTCCAGTTTGGACTAGAAAGGAGAGGCTTGGGTGCTGAGTTTCATGTTTATCTGTAAAAGAAGATCAGTGCTGCCCCTGGAGACGCCAGTTATGACAGCGGAGGCATTGGTGTTGTGCAGTGGTGTTGAGTGCAGCGAAAAGTGTTTTGTCGGACGCACTGTGCGAGGCGATTCAGAAAGACAAGGGGAGCTGCAGGGACTCAAATGTTCGGAGAACATTCTACTGGAGGGTGAGCGAGTGTGACATTCCTTGTGTGCTGCGAGGTTCCGCGTTCCACGGCGCGGCGTAGACGGAGACCCAGATGACAGCGGCATCATCAATTACCCAGCCATGCACTTTGAGTGACGACCAGAACGAAGGGACCCGCCGCCGTGACAGCGGCATCATCAATTACCCAGCCATGCTCTTTGAGTGACGACCAGAACAACCGGTCCCGCCGGTTTCCGCCGCGGGGAAACAGGCTTTATCCTCCCCAATTTGCGTGGCCGTTCCAGGTGCGGCCCTCCCGGGCACATTCCAGGACAAGGGAGCTGTCAGCGGGCCAGAGCGCGCCGTACCACAGCCGACGCTATGCGCTACCGCGAAGACAACATTCTTTCCCTCCTTCCCCTTTCGACGTGGGCTATCGCCGGGAAGGCACCCACAGCTTCCCGCCGTGCCTCGTGAACAAAAGCGCATTCCCAGAAGGGCCGTGACGGACACCTGTCATGGCGGACAGGCAGTACTCGCCAAGAATGTGGAAAGACAGGCGCTAGTGAATTAGCTCCGAAGAGAGAGCCTGTGTATGCTCTCACTTGAGAGAGAGTGGTGGCGTTTTTGTTGTTTATTTAGTTTGTATTGTTAACAGACTCTGGGTTCGAGGCTAAGCCCAACCCAAGAGGTTGTCCCCATCTCGCATGTTATTTTGGATTGGAGAATTGATGCTTTGGGCGGGCCACTGGAAATGACCGCCCTTAGTCCTTTGTTAATCAAGTGCTTAAAAGCACATGTAAACGGATGCAGTCCAGTCTGAGCTGGGGCTCCATGCTTAGCATGTAATGTGATGCTACTTAGGCACTAACCTGCCCGGTCGATGAGTAAAGTAGTGCAAAGTTTGTTCTTTTGTAAATTCAGTTCTGCTTTTTCCAGTTTAACTCTCTGTATATGTATGTTGTAAAATTATGCTCTGCTGTCATCATCTACAAGCTCGCCTCCTGTTCATCTTCCAAGCCGAAGGACACTAGAGGAAGGGTTTGTGAACCATCCTCGAAGAAACGGACGACTATTGAAATTCTACTGCATACACGCTCAGGACGACATCGTTCGCCAAGAGGGCCATCAGCGCCGAAGCCCGACGGCGTGCAGCTTCTGCCAGCAACCGCTCGAGCCCAACTCCGGAGCCACTCCATCGCCCCCATGAAGTCGTCGGCACGTAAGCTCGGACGCCCCAGCCTCTGATGTATAACCTTAATCATGTGTAATTATTGAATATACCTGTTTGTTTAAACTGAGCCATACGGTGTCTCTTTGCCTCTCCGTCCCGTGTGGACCTGCGCATTATGGGGGTCATCACAACAGCTTCAGTGAGTTCGTCGATTTTGTCCGCCGCGCGGAAGATGTCACCAGTGACGAAGCATACAGGTTTGTGCACCCGTTGCGGCGGAACCTTAGGGATCGCCAGAATCCCATAGAAGTATATAACAACCAGGGATTCCTCGCAAGGTACCGCTTTTACAAGGCTGCTGTGCTCGAGCTTCTGTCCATGTTGCCAAGGCACGGGAACACAGTCGGACGTGGTTGTCCTGTGCCGCCGCTGTTGCAACTGCTCGTGACGCTGCGTTTTTACGGAGCGGGTACGATTCAAGTGGTCTCCGGAGGCCTTGTCAACGTGTCACAGCCAACAGTTTCCCGGGTTGTAACGCGAGTGTCGACTATGATTGCCGCTACTTTGTACTCAGCGCTAGTCAAGTTCTCTGAAGCGGGAAAAATGCATCAGGCCATGTACGACTTGAACAAGATTGCACAGTTTCCCTGAGTGACTGGTTGTGTTGACTGTACCCACGTACGTATCAAAAGCCCGGGCGGAGACGACGCCAAAGTATTTAGAAACAGGAAGGGATACTTCTCAATCAATGCGCAGGTAAGTGCACTTAACTTTCAGGGTGAGCATAGAGACCGGAAACAACGGCACTTTTGAAGAAGAGGCAGCGGACGAGAATAAAATTAGTTACAAATCAGAGAACAGTTAATGTACGCGACTTCGCGGGTGCCTCACAGTTTTGCGAGCTGCATGATCTGCCTCATCACACTTTATTTTCTCTAATACGAAATAAATTATTGTAGTATATATATATATATATATATATATATATATATATATATATATATATATATATATATATATATATATATATATATATGAAGGGAGCCAACAGTCACCGAAACGAAGGTGCATAGGGGGAACGTTAATTTTTTTAATGTGTTATCCTTATCAGTAGGATAATAATTCTTAGATTAATAAATCGCTTAAAAAAAATTACTTATAAAGCAGCAGAAAAAACAACCATGCCGCCGGTGGGATCCGAACACACGACCTCCGAATATCGCGTCCGGTGCTCTTACCAACTGAGCTACGCCGTTAGATGACGTTCTACGTCACGCTCGCGGTATTACAGGACGTGCTACGTCCGCCGCTATGGTCGAGGGTGGCGCTGGTGAACACTCTCAAGGCTCGCTTACACCCAGTAAACATAAATACCCACGAGAGCAGCAGATTGGACAGCCGTCGCCGTAGCTCAGTTGGTAAGAGCACCGGACGCGATATTCGGAGGTCGTGGGCTCGGATCCCACCGGCGGCATGGTTGTTTTTTCTGCTGCTTTATAAGTAATTTTCTTTAAGCGATTTATTAATCTAAGAATTATTATCCTACTGATAAGGATAACACATTAAAAAAATTAACGTTCCCCCTATGCACCTTGGTTTCGGTGACTGTTGGCTCCCTTCATAAATTTGTCAAACGGGCCCCTCATTTCCTTTAACTTGTCTGCTGATAGCTTAACGAGGGTCTCGGTTCTGGCAGTCTTAATGCCAAAGGTAGTATAAGAGGGCTCTCGCACAGTTTCCGACCTCGCCGTTAGATGACGTTCTACGTCACGCTCGCGGTATTACAGGACGTGCTACGTCCGCCGCTATGGTCGAGGGTGGCGCTGGTGAACACTCTCAAGGCTCGCTTACACCCAGTAAACATAAATACCCACGAGAGCAGCAGATTGGACAGCCGTCGCCGTAGCTCAGTTGGTAAGAGCACCGGACGCGATATTCGGAGGTCTTGGGTTCGGATCCCACCGGCGGCATGGTTGTTTTTTTCTGCTGCTTTATAAGTAATTTTCTTTAAGCAATTTATTAATCTAAGAATTATTATCCTACTGATAAGGATAACACATTAAAAAAATTAACGTTCCCCCTATGCACCTTGGTTTCGGTGACTGTTGGCTCCCTTCATAAATTTGTCAAACGGGCCCCTCATTTCCTTTAACTTGTCTGCTGATAGCTTAACGAGGGTCTCGGTTCTGGCAGTCTTAATGCCAAAGGTAGTATAAGAGGGCTCTCGCACAGTTTCCGACCTCGCCGTTAGATGACGTTCTACGTCACGCTCGCGGTATTACAGGACGTGCTACGTCCGCCGCTATGGTCGAGGGTGGCGCTGGTGAACACTCTCAAGGCTCGCTTACACCCAGTAAACATAAATACCCACGAGAGCAGCAGATTGGACAGCCGTCGCCGTAGCTCAGTTGGTAAGAGCACCGGACGCGATATTCGGAGGTCCTGGGTTCGGATCCCACCGGCGGCATGGTTGTTTTTTCTGCTGCTTTATAAGTAATTTTCTTTAAGCGATTTATTAATCTAAGAATTATTATCCTACTGATAAGGATAACACATTAAAAAAATTAACGTTCCCCCTATGCACCTTGGTTTCGGTGACTGTTGGCTCCCTTCATAAATTTGTCAAACGGGCCCCTCATTTCCTTTAACTTGTCTGCTGATAGCTTAACGAGGGTCTCGGTTCTGGCAGTCTTAATGCCAAAGGTAGTATAAGAGGGCTCTCGCACAGTTTCCGACCTCACCGTTAGATGACGTTCTACGTCACGCTCGCGGTATTACAGGACGTGCTACGTTCGCCGCTATGGTCGAGGGTGGCGCTGGTGAACACTCTCAAGGCTCGCTTACACCCAGTAAACATAAATACCCACGAGAGCAGCAGATTGGACAGCCGTCGCCGTAGCTCAGTTGGTAAGAGCACCGGACGCGATATTCGGAGGTCGTGGGTTCGGATCCCACCGGCGGCATGGTTGTTTTTTCTGCTGCTTTATAAGTAATTTTCTTTAAGCGATTTATTAATCTAAGAATTATTATCCTACTGATAAGGATAACACATTAAAAAAATTAACGTTCCCCCTATGCACCTTGGTTTCGGTGACTGTTGGCTCCCTTCATAAATTTGTCAAACGGGCCCCTCATTTCCTTTAACTTGTCTGCTGATAGCTTAACGAGGGTCTCGGTTCTGGCAGTCTTAATGCCAAAGGTAGTATAAGAGGGCTCTCGCACAGTTTCCGACCTCGCCGTTAGATGACGTTCTACGTCACGCTCGCGGTATTACAGGACGTGCTACGTCCGCCGCTATGGTCGAGGGTGGCGCTGGTGAACACTCTCAAGGCTCGCTTACACCCAGTAAACATAAATACCCACGAGAGCAGCAGATTGGACAGCCGTCGCCGTAGCTCAGTTGGTAAGAGCACCGGACGCGATATTCGGAGGTCGTGGGTTCGGATCCCACCGGCGGCATGGTTGTTTTTTCTGCTGCTTTATAAGTAATTTTCTTTAAGCGATTTATTAATCTAAGAATTATTATCCTACTGATAAGGATAACACATTAAAAAAATTAACGTTCCCCCTATGCACCTTGGTTTCGGTGACTGTTGGCTCCCTTCATAAATTTGTCAAACGGGCCCCTCATTTCCTTTAACTTGTCTGCTGATATATATATATATATATATATATATATATATATATATATATATATATATATATAGTAGTAAAGACTTTTATTCGACCATAATTTATAGGCCGAGCATGTCGACCGCCTGGGCGACCAGAAGCCGCTGTTCTTCTTCCCCTTCAGCGCCAAGCCAGTCGAGCCAGGTGGTGATGGATAGAAAGGGTGGGGGGAAGGAACCCGACTGCTGAGCAGCTGGGCAATAGAAGAGGCAATGGGCCAGGTCCGCATAGATGCAGGGGCAGTTGGGACAGGAAGGGTCCGATCGATAGCGATAGAGGAAGAGGCGGGACGGGGTGATAACTGCATTCATCTGAATGTGCCGAAGAAGGCGAGACTCCGGCACCGTGAGTGATGGATGAGGAGGAGGGTAAAGGCGTTTGTCGAGGCGGAGCTCCAGGTAGACCTCTTTTATGGTGCGGCGAAGGGTGAGCCTCCCACCGTCCTCCGAGGGCTTGGGCCAGGGGATCAACGGTGCCCGGAAAAGTGTGTCGCGGGCGAGCTGATGAGCCAGCTCATTGCCGTCAATCCCTGAATGCCCAGGGACCCAGCGGAGGAAAACGATGGAAGGCTGCAGTGCGGAGACCGCTCGTTCGACCTCCTGTTGGAGAGAAGGGGTCAGGGTGCGTTTCTGTATGTGGTGTATAGCGGCTTGTGAGTCTGAATAGACTGTGTACTCTTGGAGAGAGGGAAGGAGGGCAAATGACTGGAGGGCATGCGCAATGGCGAGGACCTCGAGGGACAATGCGTCTGGAGGGTGTAGATACGGCCCGCTGGTGTGGGTTTCAGGAGCAGGGAGGTGTGGATGGTACAGGGCGTAGCCGCAGGAACCTCGAGGAGCCACGAAGGAGGCATCCGTGTAAGCTACACCCTGGGTATCAAAGAGAGGGGAATGGTGCTGTGCGGCCGCGTGACGACGTCCGGCGTGCAGGACGGGGGACATGTTGGTCGGGAGGGGAAGGATACGAAGATTGGGAGCGGGGGTGGGAATAGGAGAGGTAAACGGGGAGATTGGAATGGGCGAGATACCCGCTTGAGTCAATAACCACTGACCCTGACGGGTAAGGGAAAGCCGGGCAAGTTGCAAGTCACGATGGAGACTGAGAAGAGAACGAAGAGGATGGAAGAGGCCTGTGGCAAAGAGCTTAGTGGTAGAGGTAGTGATAGGGAGGTTGAGAGCTGCCTTGTAGAGGCCCACAAGGGCAGTCTCGAGAGTGTTAAGTTGAGTCTGATTGAAGGAAGCGTAGGGTGCAAAGTACAAGACTTTGTTGAGGGCCAGCGCGTGGGCAACGCGGCACGCGTGAGCCTCGTGGAGACCTGAGCGTCGAGTGACCACGCGCCGCAGGAGGTGAGTTACAGAGTGGCAGGTGGTGACAGCGCGGTGAAGGGCTTGCACATTCTTAGCCGCATGCAAAGGGAAGCCAAGAACTTTGCACTGTGTGACGACAGGAATGGGAGAGCCAGAAAGGTGGAGAGAGACGAAGTGGTTGTGTGAGCGCTGGTAGGAGGAATGGTTGAGAAGGAGAAGCTCGGATTTCTCAGGAGCAGGAGAGAGGCCAGCGGTGGTGAGAAAGGAGTCGATGAGATCTAGGCCACGTTGCAGGGTGTCCTGTACGTGACCGGGAGAGCCAGATGAACACCAGAGAGTGATGTCATCGGCGTAAAATATATGATGCAGGTCGGGAATTTCAGCTAGCTGGGAGGCGAGAGGGGCCATAGCGAGATTGAAAAGGGTAGGAGAGAGAACAGCACCTTGAGGAGTGCCACGGGTGAGGTGGTGTGGGTTAGACAAGTGGGTATCTACACGAAAGCGAGCCACACGTTTAGAGAGGAATGAGCGGATATAGGAGTACATGCGGGAGCCACAATCCAAAGAGGCGAGTTGAGAAAGGATGTGATCGTGGCAAACACCGTCAAAGGCCTTGCGAACCCTCAAACCCGGCCGCCTCCTGCATTGTCTGGCCCAGGAACGCCACCTCACCCTTCTTAATACTCCTGGCTCTCCTACTCGAGCGGGCATTGCCTCACAACGCCCCAAGACACCCGACCTCACTTTCTCTCGGGGTTCACTTTCCTTTCACTGGCAGGTGACAGCCGAAACTCTTCTAAGTGACCACTTTCTCATCCATATCACCACCTCTCTTTCCCACATCCCTCGCTGTCATCCGGTTATTCACACTGACTGGCATGCTTTTCGCACTAATCTCGCCTCCGACTCATTTCAATCCTACGACGACTGGACGTCGCGCATCTCTGCAGCGCTCACGTCCAGTAGCCGTCGCGTTCGCTCTCGTTACCCAATCCAGGACCCAGATCCATACCTTATCCGTTTATGGCGTCGCCGTAAACGTCTTCAACGCTCCTTTCGCTCCCAACCACACAATGCCCAACTTTCCTCCCGGATCACTGCTCTGCGGGCTGAGATCGTCGCCCACTGCGCCTCCCTCGAGCACTCTCGTTGGAGTGCTCTTTGTGATGGCCTTGATTCTGCATTGCACTCGCGATCCGCATGGTCTCTCTTTAAATCCCTCCTTGGCAATAAGCCTGCCCTTGCTCCCATTCTAGCTAAAGCCCTCACTCAGGGGACTCCCTCCGAAGTTTTTGATCAACTCGCCTCTCTCTGCATCCCGCCCCCTCTGGCACCCTCCTACCCGGTGTACTCAGGTGGACCTAACCCCGATCTGGACCAATGCTTCACTCTCCGGGAGCTCGAATCATCTCTGGCTGCTAATTCTACACGCTCGGCTCCCGGTGAGGATGCCATTACATACACCACACTTCGTAACCTTCCTGACTGCGCCAAAGAATTCCTCCTTGAAATCTACAATGAGGCTTGGGAGAGCGGCTGCTTGCCGAGCTCCTGGACATCCTCCCTTATTTCTATGATTCCAAAGCCGGGCAAACCTCCCTCTCTCTCTAACCTCCGCCCAATCTCCCTGACGTCGTGCGTTGGTAAGACCCTTGAGCGAATGGCTCTGACTCGCCTCTCTGATTTTCTTGAGGCACGGGAATTTTTCCCCCATTCTCTCATTGGCTTCCGACGCCGCGTCTGTGCACAGGACATGTTTCTGATTCTCCAGCAAACGTTCCTGTCCCCTACACCCACTCAAATTTACGCACTTGTGACTATATATATATATATATATATATATATATATATATATATATATATATATATATATATATATATATATATATATATATATATATATATATATATATATAGACTCATGCATTTTACAAGTCTTACAATTGGAAATTGCTACACATGGTCGTCCTTGGAGGGGCATAAAAAATAAGGTGTACATAAAAGCATAATAGGTGCAACATTCATTTATGTTAAATCTTTTGGCACGTTTGCAGGCTATCACAGGAGCTCACCTGGATTTTTTTTCATCTAGTTGCAAGCTGGCCGGGCTCGGCACATGACAGCAGAATTTTTGACTATAGCAATGCAAGAGTTCGTTATGAAGAAGGAACTGTCCCTGGCATACACCTTGGCTCCTTGGAAACATGGGGTATGCTTACCGGCCGTTTCTAATGACTCCACTGAGAGATCTTGGAGGTAGCCCAGAGTACAGGTAAGTGAATACATCACAATATTGCATGGCAACTGCAGGAAAATGTGGAACGTCTCTTTATTCATGTACAACAAGTCGCAGATACGAACGAGGAACTCCATCGAAAGGGCCTTCGGCGTCTGGATAAGAAGGTTTCCATGTCTAGGTATGAAGCTGCAAATTGAAACATCTGTAATCGTCATCACAGCGTGCGCTGCTTTGCACAACTTTGGCCGAGACCGCTCATGTGATCAAATGCCGCCTGCTCCCCTGCAACAGGACACATGCAACCCTCAGCAGCCCTCCCCAGCTTTGCAACCTCAACAGCCACATCCCGTTGACTCGGCAAGTGGCTTCAGGGCACGAGCAAGCATTATTAAGCAGTATTTTTTATAGTGTGGCAAAGCAAAAGTAACATGACATGCACCTTCAGATGACAAGGTTCTTTATGTACTAAGTACTTTTTTGGACCGCGGCCATTTTGAGCTTTATGAGCTCCAGTTTGGCCTTCTTATTAGTGCATTCAAGTTCATGCAATTCCTTTGCATGCCTCATGTTAAGTACATGCTCGGCTCTCATGAGCTTCATTTTGAGGAAATGCTCCCTGCTCTTTCGCTGATTGTCGTCAGTCACAGCTTTCAGGCGTGCACTGAGCTCCTCTCCAACGGCTGTCTGCTTAGCGCAATTCTCCGCTGCACTGGAGCTATGGGTTGCGGGGCACCTGCCAAAAGTGACAGAGATTGCGAGGCAGCTGCTACTCCTCCAGGCGGCTAATCTGCTTCAGCAGCAGGTGGACCATTTTCGTGTCTTCGGCACACTTTGCCAGTCTGCTGCCACCGCCAGGGCTCCCTATGGTATCTCACTGATAGGTCATATCTGCAAAAAACATTTGTACTTTTGTTTTCATCACAACTCGTGATCACCACATGCATAAAAGCTGACTTTGTGTAAACAGATAAATTTTGGTCGCACTTATCCTAGTGAGCAGCTGCAGACATTTACGAGTCATCACAGTACATTGTTCAGTACACAATTTCAAGGACTGTGCTTTGTTTGCAAGTTTGGGGTTAGTTTGTGTGTGCTTTATGCAATGGAATAAATTATTAATACTGCAACCCACATAGTTCAGCTGGCTTCTTCTGTTCTTATACTTATGACTCGTATGACAATGCACTGGCAGCAGTTTTGGCTACCGTTGTTGAAATCATTCAAACAAACAAGAGAAACAGTGGATTCACTGGAGTTTGCTTAAGCTGGCTTTTTTTGTAGCTACCCAATGGGGAGTGCTGACTGCTGGCGACAATACTCTATATGCAGGGCACTGTCAATAACAGCAGTGCAACCATTTCCTGATTCATGCTTGCTGCCAGTGTCTGATGTCCTGCGGCTAGTCGCAGCTTCATGTTTTGGAGGAGGCTCTCACAGTGCAGAGCAGGAAGCACATGCATTACACCTGCGGGAGGCATATGCATTCTATGAAGAATACTTTTTATGTATTTCATTCATTTATTTACACATACTGGGAGACATAGCCCCGACGCACTCAACAGCACAGGGAATATTTTCGCCGGCAACTTTTTCCCAACGATAGCCAAGCAGTCGGCGTCCATATACTCTGCGGCTCGCTCCCTGCTGCTTTGCGGAGCTTCAGCCCGAATCTTACCAACGTGGTTGCGTCGCCGCTCATAAAGCAGAATTCCAGCAACTGATAACAGAGTCAGGCACTTGATCGAAATACATGAAAACGTAAATAAAACGGGAACTGCGCTATACCACTGAGTTCACAACAAAGTGTCCGCAAATCAGTAAACGTTTTCAGTGTGAACAAATGCGGCGGCCATTGACTTGCATCGGGATATGCAATGAGCGAATAAGTGCGTGCTAAACAGTCAGCAGGACGAGTAGAGAGTAAGGAATTCAGTCATGTCACCAGCTGTTATAGCATGATATGGCCTCAGACGTGCGTTGATACACCAGGTATGGATAAAAGCTAGCTCGTACTGTTCGCTATATCTTCGCAATAACCTTGCTGCTTGCACATAGTGTCACGGCAATTCATCGGTCGCGTGGGATTTTAAAACCAGCTTTTGGGAGCTCTGTCTACCCGACCGCAGCGGCTGCGTTTTTATGGAGGAAAAACGCTAAGGCGCCCGTGTGCTGTGCGATGTCAGTGCACGTTAAAGATCCCCAGGTGGTCGAAATTATTCCGGAGCCCTCCACTACGGCACCTATTCTTCCTTTCTTCTTTAATTCCCTCCTTTATCCCTTCCCTTAAGGCGCGGTTCAGGTGTCCAAAGATATATGAGACAGATACTGCGCCATTTCCTTTCCCCAAAAACCAATTATGATTATTACTACAACGTTAGAAAAGGATGCGTCCGCTGTCCGCACCGCAACAAAGCCAACGCTGCGATGCGACGGCAGTGAGCGGTCAGAACGCGTTCCACGCGCTAGGCTACGACTACATCGTTATATACTGCGTCGCTCCGTTCCTATAATAATAATAATAATAATAATAATAATAATAATTGGCTTTTAGGGGAAAGGAAATGGCGCAGCATCTGTCTCATATATCGTTGGACACCTGCATCGCGCCGTAAGGCAAGGGATGAAAGAGGGACTGAGAGAAGGAAGGAAGAAAGAAACGCAGTAGTGGAGGCCTCTGGAATAACTTCGACCACCTGGGGATCTTTAAGCTGCACAGACATCGCACAGCACACGGACAACGCATGCCTTGCGCGTCGTGCAACCTCTCTTGATATCGGGTGGGACATGCTGTCATAAGACGCCGCGAAAAGCTTCGAAATCCACACTGAGCCAGCAAACATGCAGCGATTTGGTTATTTGTTTCTGAGGAAAGGAAATGGCGCAGTATATGTCTCACATCTCGGTGGACACCTGAACCGCGCCGCAAGGGAAGGGATGGAGGAGGGACTGAGAGAAGAAAGGAAGAACGAGGTGCCGTAGTGGAGGGCTACGGAATAATTTCGACCATCTGGGGATCTTTAAGGTGCACAGACGTCGCACAGCACACGGGCAACGCATGCATTGCGCTTCGTGCAAACTCTCTCGATATCGCGTTTGACATGCTGTCATAAGCCGCCGCGAAAAGCTTCGAAATGCACACTGAGCCAGCAAACATGCAACGGTTTGGT